>NW_027423332.1:0-25000 GCF_048934315.1 Petromyzon marinus | reverse complement strand
ACACACATAGACACTGAGAGACCACGCTAACACACACACTCAGAGACACACACACACACATAGACCACGCTAACACACACACAGACACACACACACAGAGACCACGCTAACACACACACAGACACAGACACACACACACAGAGACCCACACACACAGAGACACACACACAGAGACACACAGAGACCACGCTAACACACACACAGACACACACACACACACACAGAGACCCACACACACACACAGACACACACACAGACACTGAGAGACCACGCTAACACACACACAGAGACCCACACACACACAGACACACACACACACACAGAGACCACGCTAACACACACACAGACACACACACACAGAGACCACGCTAACACACACACAGACACAGACACACACACACACACAGAGACCACGCTAACACACACAGAGACCACGCTAACACACACACAGAGATACCCACACAGAGATACACACACAGAGACCCACACACACAGAGACCCACACACAGAGACCCACACACAGAGACCCACACACACAGAGACCCACACACACAGAGACCCACACACACAGAGACCCACACACAGAGACCACGCTAACCCACACACAGAGACCCACACACAGAGACACACACACAGAGACCCACACACACAGAGACCCACACATACAGAGACCCACACACACAGAGACCCACACACACAGAGACCCACACACACAGAGACCCACACACACAGAGACCCACACACACAGAGACCCACACACACAGAGACCCACACACACAGAGACCCACACACACAGAGACCCACACACACAGAGACCCACACACACAGAGACCCACACACACAGAGACCCACACACAGAGACCACGCTAACCCACACACAGAGACCCATACACAGACACACACACAGAGACCCATACACAGACACACACACAGAGACACACACAGAGACACACACACAGAGACACACACACAGAGACCCACACACACAGACCCACACACACAGAGACCCACACACACAGAGACCCACACACAGAGACACACAGAGACCCACACACACAGAGACCCACACACACAGAGACCACGCTAACCCACACACACACAGAGACCCACACACACAGAGACCACGCTAACACACACACACACAGAGACACACACACACAGAGACCACGCTAACCCACACACACAGACCCCCACACACACACACAGACACACAGAGACCCACACACACACAGAGACACACACACACAGAGACCACGCTAACACACACACACACAGAGACCCACACACACACAGAGACCCACACACACACAGAGACACACACACACAGAGACCCACACACACAGAGACCCACACACAGAGACCCACACACAGAGACCCACACACACACAGAGACACACACACACAGAGACACACACACACAGAGACACACACAGAGACCCACACACACAGAGACCACGCTAACACACACACACACAGACACACACAGAGACACACACAGAGACCCACAGAGACCACGCTAACACACACACACACACACAGACACACACACACACAGAGACCCACAGAGACCACGCTAACCCACACACATGCACAGAAACACACACACAGAGACCCACAGAGACACACACACACAGACACACAGACCCACACACACACAGAGACCACGCTAACCCACACACACACAGACACACACACACAGAGACACACACACACAGAGACACACACACACAGAGACCACGCTAACACACACACACAGACACACAGACCCACACACAGAGACACTGAGAGACCACGCTAACCCACGCACAGAGACCCACACACACAGAGACACACACACACAGAGACCACGCTAACCCACACACACACAGACACACACAGAGACACACACACACAGAGACACACACACACAGAGACCACGCTAACACACACACACAGACACACAGACCCACACACAGAGACACTGAGAGACCACGCTAACCCACGCACAGAGACCCACACACACAGAGACACACACACAGACACACACACACACACAGAGACCACGCTAACACACACACACACACAGACACACACACACACAGAGACACACACACAGACACACAGACACACACACATAGACCACGCTAACACACACACAGACACACAGACACACACACACAGAGACCCACACACACACACAGACACACACACACAGATACTGAGAGACCACGCTAACACACACACACAGAGACCCACACACACACACACAGAGACACACAGAGACCACGCTAACACACACACACACAGAGACCCACACACACACACAGAGACCACGCTAACACACACACACACACAGAGACCCACAGAGACCCACAGAGACCACGCTAACCCACACACACACAGACCCACACACAGAGAGACCCACAGACACACACACACAGAGACCACGCTAACACACACAGAGACCCACAGACACACACACACAGAGACCACGCTAACCCACACATACACAGACACACACACACAGAGACCCACACACACACAGACACACACACATAGACACTGAGAGACCACGCTAACACACACACTCAGAGACACACACACACACATAGACCACGCTAACACACACACAGACACACACACACAGAGACCACGCTAACACACACACAGACACAGACACACACACACAGAGACCCACACACACAGAGACACACACACAGAGACACACAGAGACCACGCTAACACACACACAGACACACACACACACACACAGAGACCCACACACACACACAGACACACACACAGACACTGAGAGACCACGCTAACACACACACAGAGACCCACACACACACAGACACACACACACACACAGAGACCACGCTAACACACACACAGACACACACACACAGAGACCACGCTAACACACACACAGACACAGACACACACACACACAGAGACCACGCTAACACACACAGAGACCACGCTAACACACACACACAGAGACCACGCTAACACACACACACACACAGACACACACACACACAGAGACCACGCTAACACACACACACAGAGACCACGCTAACACACACACACACACAGAGACCACGCTAAAACACACACAGAGACCACGCTAACACACACACACACACAGACACACACACACACAGAGACCACGCTAACCCACACACACAGAGACCACGCTAACACACACACACAGAGACCACGCTAACACACACACACACAGAGACCCACACACACACAGAGACACACAGAGACCACGCTAACACATACAGACACACACACACAGAGACACACACACACAGAGACACACACACACAGAGACCACGCTAACACACACACACAGACACACAGACCCACACACAGAGACACTGAGAGACCACGCTAACCCACGCACAGAGACCCACACACACAGAGACACACACACAGACACACACACACACACAGAGACCACGCTAACACACACACACACACAGACACACACACACACAGAGACACACACACAGACACACAGACACACACACATAGACCACGCTAACACACACACAGACACACAGACACACACACACAGAGACCCACACACACACACAGACACACACACACAGATACTGAGAGACCACGCTAACACACACACACAGAGACCCACACACACACAGAGACACACAGAGACCACGCTAACACACACACACACACAGAGACCCACACACACACACAGAGACCACGCTAACACACACACACACAGAGACCCACAGAGACCCACAGAGACCACGCTAACCCACACACACACAGACCCACACACAGAGAGACCCACAGACACACACACACAGAGACCACGCTAACACACACAGAGACCCACAGACACACACACACAGAGACCACGCTAACCCACACACACACAGACACACACACACAGAGACCCACACACACACACAGACACACACACATAGACACTGAGAGACCACGCTAACACACACACTCAGAGACACACACACACACATAGACCACGCTAACACACACACAGACACACACACACAGAGACCACGCTAACACACACACAGACACACACACACACAGAGACCCACACACACAGAGACACACACACACAGACACACAGACCCACACACACACAGAGACCACGCTAACCCACACACACACAGACACACACACACAGAGACACACACACACAGAGACACACACACACAGAGACCACGCTAACACACACACACAGACACACAGACCCACACACAGAGACACTGAGAGACCACGCTAACCCACGCACAGAGACCCACACACACAGAGACACACACACACAGAGACCACGCTAACCCACACACACACAGACACACACAGAGACACACACACACAGAGACACACACACACAGAGACCACGCTAACACACACACACAGACACACAGACCCACACACAGAGACACTGAGAGACCACGCTAACCCACGCACAGAGACCCACACACACAGAGACACACACACAGACACACACACACACACAGAGACCACGCTAACACACACACACACACAGACACACACACACAGAGACACACACACAGACACACAGACACACACACATAGACCATGCTAACACACACACAGACACACAGACACACACACACAGAGACCCACACACACACACAGACACACACACACAGATACTGAGAGACCACGCTAACACACACACACAGAGACCCACACACACACACACAGAGACACACAGAGACCACGCTAACACACACACACACAGAGACCCCCACACACACACAGAGACCACGCTAACACACACACACACACAGAGACCCACAGAGACCCACAGAGACCACGCTAACCCACACACACACAGACCCACACACAGAGAGACCCACAGACACACACACAGAGACCACGCTAACACACACAGAGACCCACAGACACACACACACAGAGACCACGCTAACCCACACATACACAGACACACACACACAGAGACCCACACACACACACAGACACACACACATAGACACTGAGAGACCACGCTAACACACACACTCAGACACACACACACACATAGACCACGCTAACACACACACAGACACACACACACAGAGACCACGCTAACACACACACAGACACAGACACACACACAGAGACCCACACACACAGAGATACACACACAGAGACACACAGAGACCACGCTAACACACACACACACACAGACACACACACACACACAGAGACCCACACACACACACACAGACACACACACAGACACTGAGAGACCACGCTAACACACACACAGAGACCCACACACACACAGAGACACACACACACACACACAGAGACCACGCTAACACACACACAGACACACACACACAGAGACCACGCTAACACACACACAGACACAGACACACACACACACACACAGAGACCACGCTAACACACACACAGAGACCACGCTAACACACACACACAGAGACCACGCTAACACACACACACAGACACACACACACACAGAGACCACGCTAACACAC
Source organism: Petromyzon marinus (assembly GCF_048934315.1). Lineage (NCBI taxonomy): Eukaryota > Metazoa > Chordata > Hyperoartia > Petromyzontiformes > Petromyzontidae > Petromyzon > Petromyzon marinus. Next base: position 19,484 of record NW_027423332.1, on the reverse strand, counting down.
ACACACAGAGACCACGCTAACACACACACACACAGAGACCCACAGAGACCCACAGAGACCACGCTAACCCACACACACACAGACCCACACACAGAGAGACCCACAGACACACACACACAGAGACCACGCTAACACACACAGAGACCCACAGACACACACACACAGAGACCACGCTAACCCACACACACACAGACACACACACACAGAGACCCACACACACACACAGACACACACACATAGACACTGAGAGACCTCGCTAACACACACACTCAGAGACACACACACACACATAGACCACGCTAACACACACACAGACACACACACACAGAGACCACGCTAACACACACACAGACACAGACACACACACACAGAGACCCACACACACAGAGACACACACACAGAGACACACAGAGACCACGCTAACACACACACACACACAGACACACACACACACACAGAGACCCACACACACACACAGACACACACACACAGACACTGAGAGACCACGCTAACACACACACAGAGACCCACACACACACAGAGACACACACACACACAGAGACCACGCTAACACACACACAGACACACACACACAGAGACCACGCTAACACACACACAGACACAGACACACACACACACACAGAGACCACGCTAACACACACACAGAGACCACGCTAACACACACACACACAGAGACCACGCTAACACACACACACAGACACACACACACACAGAGACCACGCTAACACACACACACAGAGACCACGCTAACACACACACACACACAGAGACCACGCTAAAACACACACAGAGACCACGCTAACACACACACACACACAGACACACACACACACAGAGACCACGCTAACCCACACACACAGAGACCACGCTAACACACACACACAGAGACCACGCTAACACACACACACACAGAGACCCACACACACACAGAGACACACAGAGACCACGCTAACACATACAGACACACACACACACAGAGACACACACACACACAGACACACACACACAGACACTGAGAGACCACGCTAACACACACACAGAGAGACACACACACACAGAGACACACACACACAGAGACCACGCTAACACACACACAGACACACACGCACAGAGACCACGCTAACACACACACAGACACACACACACACACAGAGACCACGCTAACACACACACACAGAGACCACGCTAACACACACACACACACAGAGACCACGCTAACACACACACACACACACAGACCACGCTAACACACACACAGAGACCACGCTAACACACACACAGGCACACACACACACACACAGAGACCACGCTAACCCACACACACAGAGACCACGCTAACCCACACACACAGAGACCACGCTAACACACACACACACAGAGACCACGCTAACACACACACACAGAGACCACGCTAACACACACACAGACCACGCTAACACACACACACACAGACACACACACACACAGAGACCACGCTAACCCACACACACAGAGACCACGCTAACACACACACACACACAGAGACCCACACACACAGAGACACACAGAGACCACGCTAACCCACGCACAGAGACCCACACACACAGAGACACACACACACACAGACACACACACAGAGACACACACAGAGACACACACACAGACACACACACAGACACACACACAGAGACCCACAGAAACCACGCTAACACACACACACAGAGACCACGCTAACCCACACACAGAGACCACGCTAACACACACACACACACAGACCCACACGCAGAGACACACAGAGACCCTCAGAGACCACGCTAACCCACACACACAGACACAGCCACACACACAGACACACAGACACACCCACACACAGAGACCACGCTAACCCACACACAGAGACCCACACAGACCACGCTAACCCACACACACACAGAGACCCACACACACACACACAGAGACACACACACACACAGACACACACACACAGACACTGAGAGACCACGCTAACACACACACAGAGAGACACACACACACAGAGACACACACACACAGAGACCACGCTAACACACACACAGACACACACACACACACAGAGACCACGCTAACACACACACACAGAGACCACGCTAACACACACACACACACAGAGACCACGCTAACACACACACACACACACAGACCACGCTAACACACACACAGAGACCACGCTAACACACACACAGGCACACACACACACACACAGAGACCACGCTAACCCACACACACAGAGACCACGCTAACCCACACACACAGAGACCACGCTAACACACACACACACAGAGACCACGCTAACACACACACACAGAGACCACGCTAACACACACACAGACCACGCTAACACACACACACACAGACACACACACACACAGAGACCACGCTAACCCACACACACAGAGACCACGCTAACACACACACACACACAGAGACCCACACACACAGAGACACACAGAGACCACGCTAACCCACGCACAGAGACCCACACACACAGAGACACACACACACACAGACACACACACAGAGACACACACAGAGACACACACACAGACACACACACAGAGACCCACAGAAACCACGCTAACACACACACACAGAGACCACGCTAACCCACACACAGAGACCACGCTAACACACACACACACACAGACCCACACGCAGAGACACACAGAGACCCTCAGAGACCACGCTAACCCACACACACAGACACAGCCACACACACAGACACACAGACACACCCACACACAGAGACCACGCTAACCCACACACAGAGACCCACACAGACCACGCTAACCCACACACACACAGAGACCCACACACACACACACAGAGACACACACACACACAGACACACACACACAGACACTGAGAGACCACGCTAACACACACACAGAGAGACACACACACACAGAGACACACACACACAGAGACCACGCTAACACACACACAGACACACACGCACAGAGACCACGCTAACACACACACAGACACAGACACACACACACACACAGAGACCACGCTAACACACACACACAGAGACCACGCTAACACACACACACACACAGAGACCACGCTAACACACACACACACACACAGACCACGCTAACACACACACAGAGACCACGCTAACACACACACAGGCACACACACACACACACAGAGACCACGCTAACCCACACACACAGAGACCACGCTAACCCACACACACAGAGACCACGCTAACACACACACACACACAGAGACCACGCTAACACACACACACAGAGACCACGCTAACACACACACAGACCACGCTAACACACACACACACAGACACACACACACACAGAGACCACGCTAACCCACACACACAGAGACCACGCTAACACACACACACACACAGAGACCCACACACACAGAGACACACAGAGACCACGCTAACCCACGCACAGAGACCCACACACACAGAGACACACACACACACAGACACACACACAGAGACACACACAGAGACACACACACAGACACACACACAGAGACCCACAGAAACCACGCTAACACACACACACAGAGACCACGCTAACCCACACACAGAGACCACGCTAACACACACACACACACAGACCCACACGCAGAGACACACAGAGACCCTCAGAGACCACGCTAACCCACACACACAGACACAGCCACACACACAGACACACAGACACACCCACACACAGAGACCACGCTAACCCACACACAGAGACCCACACAGACCACGCTAACCCACACACACACAGAGACCCACACACACACACACAGAGACACACACACACACACAGAGACCACGCTAACACACACACACACAGAGACCACGCTAACACACACACACACACAGACACACACACAGACCACGCTAACCCACACACACACAGAGACCACGCTAACACACACAGAGACCACGCTAACACAAACACACACACACACAGAGACCACGCTAACACACACACACACAGACACACACACACACAGAGACCACGCTAACACACACACACAGAGACCACGCTAACACACACACACAGAGACCACGCTAACACACACACAGAGACCACGCTAACACACACACACAGACACACACACACACAGAGACCACGCTAACCCACACACACAGAGACCACGCTAACCCACACACAGAGACCACGCTAACACACACACACCCACACAGACCCACACGCAGAGACACACAGAGACCCTCAGAGACCACGCTAACCCACACACACAGACACAGCCACACACACACAGACACACAGACACACACACACACACAGAGACCACGCTAACACACACACACAGAGACCACGCTAACCCACACACACACACAGACACACACACACAGAGACCACGCTAACCCACACACACACAGACCCACACACAGAGACCACGCTAACCCACACACAGAGACCCACACAGACCACGCTAACCCACACACACACAGAGACCCACACACACACACACACAGAGACACACACACACACACAGACCACGCTAACACACACACACACACAGAGACCACGCTAACACACACACACACACAGACACACACACAGACCACGCTAACCCACACACACACAGAGACCACGCTAACACACACACACACACAGAGACCACGCTAACACAAACACACACACACAGAGACCACGCTAACACACACACAGAGACCACGCTAACACACACACACACACAGACACACACACACACACAGACCACGCTAACACACACACACAGAGACCACGCTAACACACACACACAGAGACCACGCTAACACACACACAGAGACCACGCTAACACACACACACAGACACACACACACACAGAGACCACGCTAACCCACACACACAGAGACCACGCTAACACACACACACAGAGACCACGCTAACACACACACACACACACAGAGACCCACACACACACAGAGACACACAGAGACCACGCTAGCACACACAGACACACACACACACAGAGACCCACACACACACACAGACACACACACACAGACACTGAGAGACCACGCTAACACACACACACAGAGACCCACACACACACACACAGAGACCCACACACACAGAGACACACAGAGACCACGCTAACCCACGCACAGAGACCCACACACACAGAGACCCACACACACAGAGACCCACACACACAGAGACACACAGACACACACACAGAGACACACACACAGAGACCCACAGAGACCACGCTAACACACACACAGAGACCACTCTAACCCACACACACAGACACAGAGACCACGCTAACACACACACACACACACCCACAGAGACCACGCTAACCAACACACACACAGACACACACACACACAGAGACCACGCTAACCCACACACACAGAGACACACAGACACACACACAGACACACAGACACACACACAGAGACCCACAGAGACCCACAGACACCCACACACAGAGACCACGCTAACCCACACACACAGACACAGAGACCACGCTAACACACACACACACCCACAGAGACCACGCTAACCAACACACACACAGACACACACACACACACAGAGACCACGCTAACCCACACACACAGAGACACACAGACACACACACAGAAACACAGACACACAGACAGAGACCCACAGACACCCACACACAGAGACCACGCTAACCCACACACTCACACACACACAGAGACCCACACACCACGCTAACCCACACACAGTCCCCGCTCCGCGACTCGTCGCCCTCACCACCGCCGCCCTTCCCGCCCGCCCGTCAGGTCGCGGTGGAGAGTCGCTGTGCGTCGATGACTTTCCTGGTGGCCGACTGGAACGCTCCGTCCATCGAGTTCTACCGCCGCCGCGGTGCCAGGGACCACACGCAGAGCGAGGGCTGGCACGTCTTCAAGATGCCGCTCAGCAGCCTGCTCAAGCTCGCCGCCGAGGAGTAGCGGCGGGGGGGCGGGGGGTCCCCCACAATGGGGGAGGGGAGCCCCCCACAATGGGGGAGGGGAGCCGTTTTGGGGGGTGGCTGTGACTGGGTATTGGGTGTGACTGTGGCTGGGTTTTGGGTGTGACTGTGGGTATTGTGGGTGACTGTGACTGGGTTTTGGGTGTGACTGTGACTGGGTTTGGGGTGTGACTGTGGGTTTTGGGGGTGACTGACTGTGGGTTTTGGGGGTAACTGACTGTGGGTTTTGTGTGTGACTGACTGTGGGTTTTGGGGGTAACTGACTGTGGGTTTTGGGGGTGACTGACTGTGGGTTTTGTGTGTGACTGACTGTGGGTTTTGTGTGTGACTGACTGTGGGTTTTGGGGGTAACTGACTGTGGGTTTTGGGGGTGACTGACTGTGGGTTTTGTGTGTGACTGTGACTGGGTTTTGGGTGTGACTGACTGTGGGTTTTGGGGGTGACTGGCTGTGGGTTTTGGGTGTGACTGTGACTGAGTATTGGGTGTGACTGACTGTGGGTTTTGGGGGTGACTGACTGTGGGTTTTGTGTGTGACTGTGACTGGGTTTTGGGTGTGACTGACTGTGGGTTTTGGGGGTGACTGACTGTGGGTTTTGTGTGTGACTGTGACTGGGTTTTGGGTGTGACTGACTGTGGGTTTTGGGGGTGACTGGCTGTGGGTTTTGGGTGTGACTGTGACTGAGTATTGGGTGTGACTGACTGTGGGTTTTGGGTGTGACTGTTACTGGGTTTTGGGTGTGACTGACTGAGTATTGGGGGTGACTGACTGTGGGTTTTGGGTGTGACTGTGACTGGGTTTTGGGTGTGACTATGGGTTTTGGGTGTGACTGGGTTTTGTGTGTGACTGACTGTGGGTTTTGGGTGTGACTGTGGGTATTTGGGTGTGACTGTGACTGGGTTTTGGGGGTGACTGTGGGTTTTGGGTGTGACTGTGGGTTTTGGGTGTGACTGTGACTGGGTTTTGGGTGTGACTGTGGGTTTTGTGTGTGACTGACTGTGGGTTTTGTGTGTGACTGACTGTGGGTTTTGTGTGTGACTGACTGTGGGTTTTGTGTGTGACTGTGACTGGGTTTTGTGTGTGACTGACTGACTGTGGGTTTTTGCTGTGACTGACTGTGGGTATTGGGTTGTGACTGTAGTAGCAGCGAGGATGATCTCCCCTCCCCCCCCCCTCCCCCCACACTTGTATGGGGGCTGTTGTTATGATTGTGTTTGCAAGTGGGTTGTAGTTGTAGTGCCTTGTTCATTTGACGGGAAGCCGTGCACGGTGGGCTGGGGTCTGCAGGCCTACCACTGCAGACCATCACGGTGGAGGGCCCACACCAAAACCCCTCGACAATGACGATGATGACGATGATGACGATGATGATGACGACGACGACGACGATGATGATGACGACGATGATGATTACGATGACGATGACAATGATGACGATGACGATGATGACGATGATGACAACGACGACGATGATGATGACGACGATGATGACGATGACAATGATGACGACGATGATGACGACAATCATGACGATGATGACGACGATGATGACGACAATCATGACGATGATGACGATGACGATGACGACGATGATGACAATGATGACGATGATGACAACGATGACGATGACGATGATGACGACGATGACGATGACGACGACGATGACGACGATGACGACGATGATGACAATGATGATGATGATGACGACGATGACGATGATGACGATGATGATGACGACGACGATGATGATGACGACGATGATGACAATGATGACGATGATGACAACGTGGTGCTGGTGGTGGTGGTGGTGGTTAACGTTAACGAGTGGAGGCATAATCTTGATGTGACGCTTCAGTGCCTGCACGACTACCACTCGCTTTGGCTCTTTCGGTGAATTCACGGAGGGAGAAACAACGTAAGATAAGACGTCGTGATTTCTGAAAAAATAAAACAATTTTTAGTTTCATTATGAGACCTCCTTTGCCAGTAACAAGATATAATAATAGGTTTTTACCCTTTTAACTGGCACAAAAACTGACACCTTTATTCAAGGCATCATGTTTGCAATGACCACAACACAAGCAGTCAAAATGCAAACAAAAAAGACAACTCTGATAATAATAATATTGGCACTGTCCTTGAATTTGTGCGGTGCGACGAAGAAACTCGCGTGGGGCGGTGCACGTGACCCCCCCACGTGACCCCCCCACGTGACCCTCCACGTGACCCCCACGTGACACCCCACGTGACACCCCCCGTGACCCGCCACGTGACACACCCCGTGACCCGCCACGTGACACCCACGTGACCCTCCACGTGACACCCACTGTGACCCTCCACGTGACACCCCCCCACTCCCGTGACCCTCCACGTGACACCCCGACCCCCCGTGACCCTCCACGTGACACCCACTGTGACCCTCCACGTGACACCCCCCGTGACCCCCCACGTGACACCCCCCGTGACCCTCCACGTGACACCCCCCCTCCCGTGACGCCACTGACGAGAGTTTTTTTTTCTGCTTGAGGCCTTAAATTTGTTGATCAAATGAATGCGTGAATAATACATCTCTCAACAGATCGCCATCATCTCGGTGTCTGTGTGGTGTGTGTGGTGTGTGTGTGTGGTGTGTGTGTGGTGTGTGTGTGGTGGGTGTGTGTGGTGTGTGGTGTGGTGTGTGTGTGGTGTGTGTGTGGTGGGTGTGTGTGGTGTGTGGTGTGGTGTGTGTGTGGTGTGTGTGTGGTGTGTGTGTGGTGTGTGTGTAGTGTGTGTGTGTAGTGTGTGTGTAGTGTGTGTGTAGTGTGTGTGTGGTGTGTGTGTGTGGTGTGTGTGGAGGTGTGTGTAGAGGTGTGTGTGGTGTGTGTGGTGTGTGTGTGTGGTGTGTGTGTGTGGTGTGTGCATGGTGTGTGTGTGTGGTGTGTGTGTGTGGTGTGTGCATGGTGTGTGTGTGTTTGTGGTGAGTGTGTGTGGTGTGTGCATGGTGTGTGTGGTGTGTGCGTGGTGTGTGCGTGTGGGGTGTGTATGGTGTGTGTGGTGTGTGTGTGTGGTGTGTGTGTGGTGTGTGCATGGTGTGGGTGTGTGTGTGTGGTGTGGCGTGTGTTGTGTGTGTGGTGTGTGTGTGGTGTGTGTAGTGTGTGTGTGGTGTGTGTGGTGTGTATGGTGTGTGGTGTGTGTGGTGTACGTGTGTGGTGTACGTGTGTGGTGTGTGTGAGGTGTGTGTGTGGTGTATGTGGTGTGTGTGGTGTGTGTGTGGTGTGTGTATGGTGTGTGTCTGGGGTGTGTGTGGTGTGTGTTTGGTGTGTGTGTGGTGTGTGTATGTGGTGGGTGGTTTATATGGTGTGTGTGGTGTGTGTATGGTGTATATGATTTGTGTGTGTGTGGTGTGTGTATGGTGTGTGGTGTGTCTGTGTATGGTGTGTGTGTGGTGTGTGCATGATGTGTGTATGGTGTGTGTAAGGTGTGTGTGTGGTGCGTGTGTAGTGTGTATGGTGCGTGTGTGGTGTGTGTGTGGTGTGTGTGTGTGGTGTGTGTATGCATGGTGTGTGCGTGGTGTGGTGTGTGTGTGGTGTGTGTGTGGGGTGTGGTGTGTGTGTGGTGTGTGTGTGGTGTGTGGTGTGTGTATGTGGTGTGTTTGTGGTGTGCGTGTGGTGTGTGTGTGGTGTGTGGATGGTGTGTGTGTGGTGTGTGTGTTTGGTGTGTGGTGTGTGTGGTGTGTGTATGGTGTGTGTATAATGTGTGTATGGGGTGTGTGTGGTGTGTGTGTGGTGTGTGTGCGTGGGGTGTGGTGTGTGTGGTGTTTGTGGTGTGTGTGCGGTGTGTGCATGGTGTGTGCGTGGTGTGTGTGTGTGTGGTGTGTGTGGTGTGTGTGTGGTGTGTGCATGGTGTGTGTGTGGTGTGTGCATGATGTGTGTGTGTGTTTGTGGTGTGTGTGTGTGGTATGTGTGTGTGGTGTGTGTATGGTGTGTGTGTGGTGCGTGTGTGGGGTGTGTATGGTGTGTATGGTGTGTGTGGTGTGTGTGTGGTGTGTGTGTGTGTGCATGGTGTGTGTGTGGTGTGTGTGCGTGTGTGTGGTGTGTGTGCAGTGGACTGTAAACTCACAACCCAAAGACTCATCCCACAGACTCATAGGCTCATCACACACAGATCCACAGACTCATCACACAGAGACCCACAGACTCACCTCACAGAGACCCACAGACTCATCATACAGAGACCCATAGACTCACTCACACAGAGACCCATAGACTCACCACACAGAGACCCACAGACTCACCACACAGATACCTTTTTAACTATTATTTTTATTTGTACCAGTATCAAAATGAAAGACAAAGATCCCACGTAAAGCCTTAACAGACTGTTGGGGCAAGCGCTGTTAGCGAGCACCTATGAAGGCCGGCACGGCACACGAGGGGGTGGGTGGCCAGCACCACGCCCGGCCGCCTTTGTCTTCTCACACACGCTCATAGACAACAACAGCTGCCAATCGCCACTAAGTTGCGGTGACGTGACCACGGCGCTTGTGCCAGGCTATGTGCACGGTGAGGCCACGTGAAGTGTCGAACGCCCGCTGGCAGGAGGTCACTGGGCAGACCCAGGTGCCACGAGTCGACTGACTGAGATGACTGGCTGATGCACCACCTGTGCCCCCTACTGTGCCAACCTGCTGTGCTTTAGCCACCCGGCGCTCCGCTCGTTGTTGGTGGGCGACTGCCTCCAACTGCCCAGTAGCAGCGTCCTTCACGAGCCTCCTCCACAGAGGCCGATCTTGACACCGCTGGTACCGGTCATCGGCAAGTCCACTCAGCTCCACGTCATCCTGTACCACATCACTCCATCTCTTCTCTAGCCCGTGCCGCGCCCGTTTAGCCCCCTCGATCCGGCCGACAAAAGCTGTTTCGGCATGCGGTGGCTGGGCATGCGGGCTACATGACCCAGCCAAAGCAGCCTTGCCTGCCGGAGGAGCTCACCGATGGGACCTTGCCCAGATCTTTCAAGGATTTGTGAGCTCCTCACACAATCCAGTCTGGTTAAACCCAGGATGGATCGTAGGCAGGCCAGCCTAAATGTTTCTAACCGGCAAAGATATTCCATTAGGGGGGTCCACGTTTCGCAAGCGTAGAGAAGGGAGGGAATGACCGTGGCCGAGAAGACCTGAAGCTTAGTGCGGAGCGACAGACCAGGTAGCTTCCACACAGCGACTGATTCGGAGTGAGATCTCTGCTGTTAAACTGGAGCGGGCATAAAAACACTGCCCAGGTATGGGAAACTCTCCACTCTCTCCACAACTGCCCCATCACCGATTGGGAGTTGTGGGGGTGGAGTGTCTGATGGTACAAAATACCCAGGCAGGTGCTTAGTTTTGGTGGGGCTGATGGTAAGGCCCCATCTCTTAGTGGCACGCTCCAAGTTCAGCAGCAGCGCCTCCAACTCCTCCTCTGAATGAGCAGCAATTTCCAGATCATCAGCATACATAACATGGTTGACCAATAGGGAGCCATCCCTTGACTGCACCCAGGCATCGGATCAGCCTCCCATTGTATCTGTACCAGATGGAATTCCCCTGGTACAGCTATTGAAGGCTTCATGAACTACGTGGTCAAAATAGATGTTAAATAATGTGGAAGCCAGAAGACATCCCTGTCGCACCCCAAGGTGAACAGGGAATGGCTCCGACTCCCAGCCACTTAGATTTACCCGGGCCTGCTCACCATCATGAAGGTCCTTAATGATCATGAGTAGAGAGTCAAGTCATCTGAAAGCACGAAGAACAACCCAGAGCCCAGGCCTACTGATGGTATCATAGGCCTTGAGGTCAATAAAGCAGAGATGTAGGTCTTGTTGGAATTCCCGATACCTCTGCTGTAACAGACGGACAGAAAATATGGCATCTGTGCAGGACCGCCCTTTCCTGAAACCACATTGGGGCATCACAGCACTCTGAGGAGTGAGATGCCCCTGTAGTTGTTACAGTCTGTGCGGTCCCCCTTCTTAAAGAGGGGGACCACCACCAGGGCATCCTTCCAGTCCTGCAAAACCATCCAGTGGTCCAGACTGTTGTTATGATGTCATGTAGCGCAGTCTGTGCACAAACGCCACCCTCCCTCAGCCTTTCGCTTGAGAGATCATCTCTGCCCGGTGCCTTTCCTGGTCTCAGACTCCGGATCACCTTCAGTACTTCCTCAACAGATGGCGCCTCAGCCAGCCACTCACACAGGGGGTGACTTCTTCTTCCAATATTTGAGACACCGCAGCTTTAGCAGGGTCATCCCCACTTTGCCCCATGATGTTATACAAGCTGAGTCATTTCGCGTCCCCACAAAATCTCACAGAAATGCTCAGAAAATCTGCAAATTTATTCCTGGGGATCGAAGATCAGATCACTATTCTTTCCCCTCATAATCGTGATTGGTGTGGCACTACAAGTTACTTTTTGATGGAGTTAAAGAGTGATTTGTGATCGCTGGCTAATGAGGCAGACTCCATCTCCTCAGAAATCCACAACCACCACCCATCCTTGCAGCGCCTCACGGCTCTCCGAACCTCTGAGCGAAGGCTGCGGTAAGCCTTCTCATTCTCTGAGGTGGGATGCTGTAGACGATGAGCTTGTTGCTTTTCTCAGCCAGCCTGAACACCTCCTCTGTCAGCCAGGGTCTCTGGGGAGGTCTGGACCATGTACCCAAAGCAGCCATTGCAGCTGCATGAGTCACAGTCCTAAACCCTCGACATCAGGAGGAGTGGGGGACGATGCCAACCCCAGCTGCAAGCGATGATGGAATTCTCGCTTGCAACTTTATCAGCTAACTGAGACCAGGCCACTTTGAGTTTGAATGGGGTCCTGGGTGTACACCCACCACCGGAGTGGAAGAATGGCAGGCGCATCGTACAGAAGACAAACCGATGGTCAGAGAGCAGATCAGCTCCACGGTCGGTCCTGGTGTCAAGGACATGGGCTCGCATCCGCTGGTTCGTCACTATGTAGTCCAGCAGATGTTCTTGCTTGGACCTGGCATGCATCCATGATGTTGTGTGGATGCGCCGATGCCGGAACAGCGTGTTGGTAATTACAAGCCCATTAGCTGCACAAACGACTAGCAGCCTCCTACCGTTCATAGTGAGCTGATCTGCCCCATATCTTCCAATCACTCCAGACCAGGTGCCAGCATCATGACCAACTCGGGCATTGAAGTCACCCAACAAGACGACTCTATCCCGAGAGGCCACTTTAGCCAGCACCTGTGACAGGAGGTCATAGAAGGCATCTGACTCATCGGCCTTGCCTGCATCCCTCCACGGATGTTCGTCTTCGGTGGGGGCATAAGTAACCACGACCACCACTCCTCGCCTCCGGTTGATGGGAAGGCGAGCCCAAAGTAGCCTGGGGCTTACAGCTTCCCACACCTCACCGCCATGCTCCCACGCACCCTTGATTATTTTGTTCAGAAGAAGAGCCACACCCGGTTGTTTGGCAGTCTGCTGCCCCGAGTAGAGGACTGTCCACCCCTCATGGTGGCAGGAGCCAGAACCGGTCCACCGGACCTCCTGAATGCCACAGAGATCCCGGCGGTAACCGGTCCAGCTCCCGACAGAGGAGTGGTAGCCTCTCCCCATCTACAGTGAGCGTTCGAACATTCCACGTGGCCACACGTAGTGGCTTTTCGTTGTTTCTGGAGGAGCCCCCGAGGGTAGAGATTCAGTCTCCTGGCTCCGCCAATTGGGCTCTGGCCAGGAGACGTCACGGACTCCTGTACCCCCGGGGCCTCCGGCACAAGCTTAGCTAGATAATTTGTCCATGGTTTAGTGGTGATGAATTGAAGGTGGAGGGGTCACCAGCCCCTCGCACCCGTCCAGAGCCCCCTTTGGCCGCTGTGGCGGCTACAAACGCCACGAAGGGAACGGCCAATCGGCAATTGGCCCTACCCACCATGGCACTGCTCACGACAGCGTTACCATCCGGCACACACTCACAGCTGCGTGTGGTAGCGTTTGGGGTACAGCCTATATGTCTGTATCTCCATCTCCACCACCTCCACGACCACCACCGCCTCCACCACCTCCACCAACACCACCACAACTGCCTCCACCACCACCACAACTGCCTTCACCACCACCACCATAACTGCCTCCACCACCTCCACCACCACCTCCACCACTGCCTCCACCACCTCCACCACCACCACTGCCTCCACCTCCACCAACACCAGCTCCACCCTTCCCCAGACTCCTCAGCAGGCCCTGGAGACATCTGCTGCTACACTTACCCACACACGCCCACCCACCGCCACGCACGCTCACCACACTCACAGCTGCGTGTGGTCGCGTTTTCGGTACAGGTCTCTGTCTGTATCTCCATCTCCACCACCACCACCACCACAACTGCCTCCACCACCACCACCTCCACCACCACCACTGCCTCCACCACCACCACCACCACCACTGCCTCCACCACCACCTCCACCACCACCACTGCCTCCACCACCACCTCCACCACTGCCTCCACCACCACCTCCACCACCTCCACCACCACCAGCTCCACCACTCCCCAGACTCCTCAGCAGGCCCTGGAGACACCTGCTGCTACACTTACCCACACACACCCACCCACCCACCCGCCCACCCACCCACCCGCCCACCCACCCACCCACCCACCACCCACCCACCCACCACACTCACAGCTGCATGAGGTAGCGCTTGCGGTATTGCCTCTGTCTGTGTCTCCGCATCGCAGCCGCCAACACCGCGCCGTTCCCGCCGCCGTTCCCACCGCCTCCGCCGCCTCGGCCCTTGCCCAGACTCCTCAGCAGGGCCTGCAGGCGGCCGGTGCTGCGTGCGTTGCGCTGCAGGGTGAAGTCGCAGCGAGTCGCGCCCACGCGGAAGCCGACACGGCACGGCCGGCTAGCCGAGTGGAAGCCGAGCGCCAGTGCCGTGACCTGGTACTCGCCCGGGTTCAGCAGGCGCCAGTAGTCCCCGTCAGCCGCTGCCACGGGAAGGCAGCAGGGATGGTGCGCGGTGGGGGCAGGCGACGGTTACACGGTGGTGGTGGTACGCGGTGGTGGTGGTGGTACGTGGTGGTGGTGGTACGTGGTGGTGGTGGTGGTACGTGGTGGTGGTACGTGGTGGTGGTGGTACGTGGTGGTGGTACGTGGTGGTGGTATGTGGTGGTGGTACGTGGTGGTGGTACGTGGTGGTGGTGGTGGTACGTGGTGGTGGTACGCGGTGGTGGTGGTACGTGGTGGTGGTGGTACGTGGTGGTGGTGGTACGTGGTGGTGGTGGTGGTGGTACGTGGTGGTGGTGGTGGTACGTGGTGGTGGTGGTGGTACGTGGTGGTGGTGGTACGTGGTGGTGGTACCTGGTGGTTACACGGTGGTGGTACGTGGTGGTGGTACGTGGTGGTACGTGGTGGTGGTACGTGGTGGTTACACGGTGGTGGTACGTGGTGGTGGTACGTGGTGGTTACACGGTGGTGGTACATGGTGGTGGTACGTGGTGGTACATGGTGGTGGTACGTGGTGGTTACACGGTGGTACGTGGTGGTACGCGGTGATGATACGGGGTGGTACGTGGTGATGGTACGTGGTGATGGTACGTGGTGGTACGTGATGATGGTTACACGGTGGTTACACGGTGGTACGTGGTGGTACGTGATGATGGTTACACGGTGGTGACACGGTGGTACGTGGTGGTACGTGATGATGGTTACACGGTGGTTACACAGTGGTACGTGGTGGTACGTGGTGGTGTTACGTGATGATGGTTACACGGTGGTTACACGGTGGTACGTGGTGGTACGTGATGGTGGTACGTGGTGGTGGTACGTGGTGGTTACACGGTGGTGGTACGTGGTGGTACATGGTGGTACGTGGTGGTTACACGGTGGTACGTGGTGATACGTGGTGATGGTACGTGGTGGTTACACGGTGGTACGTGATAGTGGTACGTGATAGTGGTACGTGGTGGTACGTGATGATGGTACGCAGTGGTTACATGGTGGTACGTGATGGCACGTAGTGGTTACACGGTGGTACGTGGTGGTATGTGATGATGGTACGGGGTTATACGTGATGGTGGTGATGGTGGTACGTGATGATGGTACGTGGTGGTTACACGGTGGTACGTGGTGGTACGCGGTGATGGTACGCGGTGATGGTACGCGGTGGTTACATGGTGGTACGTGGTGGTACGTGATAGTGGTACGTGGTGGTACGTGATGATGGTACGCGGTGGTTACACGGTGGTACGTGGTGGTATGTGATGATGGTACGTGGTGGTTACACGGTGGTACGTGGTGGTACGTGATGATGGTACGCGGTGGTTACACGGTGGTACGTGGTGGTATGTGATGATGGTACGTGGTGGTTACACGGTGGTACGTGATGATGGTACGCGGTGGTACGTGATGATGCTACGGGGTTATACGTGATGGTGGTGATGGTGGCACGTGATGATGGAACGTAATGGTGGTACGTGATGTACGAGATGGTACCTGATGATGGTACGTGATGCACGAGATGATGGTACGTGATTGTGGTACATGATGGTACGTGGTTGTGGTACGTGATGATGGTACGTTACGTACGTAATGGTGGTATGTGATGGTGGTACAAGATGATGGTACGTGATGTTGGTAAGAGATGTACGTGATTGTGGTACGTGATGTACGTTATGATGGTACGTGATTGTGGTACATGATGGTACGTGATTGTGGTCCGTGATGTTCGATATGATGGTACGTGATGATGGTACGTGATGGTGGTACGTGATGTACGTGATTGTGGTACGTGATGTACGTGATTATGGTACGTGATGATGGTACGTGATGGTGGTACGTGGACCCCCCTAATGGAACATCTTCGCCGGTTAGAAACATTTAGGCTGGCCTGCCTACGATCCATCCTGGGTTTAACCAGGCTGGATTGTGTGAGGAGCTCACAAATCCTTGAAAGATCTGGGCAAGGTCCCATCGGTGAGCTCCTCCGGCAGGCAAGGCTGCGATGGCTGGGTCATGTAGCCCGCATGCCCAGCCACCACATGCCGAAACAGCTTTTGTTTGGCCGGATTGAGGGGGCTAAGCGGGCGCGGCACGGGCTAGAGAAGAGATGGAGTGATGTGGCACAGGAGGACGTGGAGCTGAGTGGACTTGCCGATGACCGGTACCAGCGGTGTCAAGATCGGCCTCTGTGGAGGAGGCTCGTGAAGGATGCTACTGGGCAGTTGGAGGCAGTCGCCCTCCAACAACAACGGAGGGCGGAGGAACGACGCTCAGAACAACGAGCGGAGCGCCGGGTGGCTAAAGCACAGCAGGTTGGTACAGTAGGGGGCACAGGTGGTGCATCAGCCAGTCATCTCAGTCAGTCGACCCGTGGCACCTGGGTCTGTCCCGTGACCTCCTGCCAGCGGGCGTTCGACACTTCACGTGGCCTCAGGGTGCACATAGCCTGGCACAAGCGTCGTGGTGACGTCACTGCCACTTAGTGGCGAATGGCGGTTGTTGTTTTTGTTGTATGTGTGTGTCCTGTATGTAAGTGTAAGTGTGTGAGTGTGTGAGTGTGTATGTAAGTGAGTGTAAGTGTGTAAGTGTAAGTGTGTACTGTGTAAGTGTGTAAGTGTAAGTGTGTGTGTATGTGTGTAAGTGTAAGTGTGTGTATGTAAGTGTGTGTGTGTCTGTGTGTGTCTGTGTGTGTAAGTGTGTAAGTGCAAGTGTGTAAGTGTAAGTGTGTAAGTGTAAGTGTGTGTAAGTGTGTAAGTATGTAAGTGTGTAAGTGTGTAAGTGAGTGTGAGTGTGTAAGTGAGTGTGAGTGTGTAAGTATGTAAGTGTGTAAGTATGTAAGTGTGTAAGTGTGTAAGTGAGTGTGTAAGTGTGTAAGTATGTAAGTGTGTAAGTGTGTGAGTGTGTAAGTGTGTAAGTATGTAAGTGTGTAAGTGTGAGTGTGTGAGTGTGTGAGTGTGTAAGTGTGAGTGTGTAAGTGTAAGTGTGTAAGTGTGTAAGTGTGTAAGTGTGTAAGTGTGCAAGTGAGTGTGTAAGTGTGCAAGTGAGTGTGAGTGTGTAAGTGTGTAAGTGTAAGTGTGTAAGTGTAAGTGTGTAAGTATGTAAGTGTGTGAGTGTGTAAGTGTGTAAGTGTGTAAGTGTGTAAGTGAGTGTGAGTGTGTAAGTGAGTGTGTAAGTGTGTAAGTATGTAAGTGTGTAAGTGTGAGTGTGTGAGTGTGTAAGTGTGAGTGTGTAAGTGTGTAAGTGTAAGTGTGTAAGTGTGTAAGTGTGTAAGTGTAAGTGTGAGTGTGTAAGTGTGTAAGTGTGAGTGTGTAAGTGTGTAAGTGTGTAAGTGAGTGTGTGTGTAAGTGTGTAAGTGTGTAAGTGTATAAGTGTGAGTGTGTAAGTGTGTAAGTGTAAGTGTGTACTGTGTAAGTGTGTACTGTGTAAGTGTGTAAGTGTAAGTGTGTAAGTGTGTGTATGTGTGTAAGTGTAAGTGTGTGTATGTAAGTGTGTGTGTGTCTGTGTGTGTCTGTGTGTGTAAGTGTAAGTGCAAGTGTGTAAGTGTAAGTGTGTAAGTGTAAGTGTGTGTAAGTGTGTAAGTGTGTAAGTATGTAAGTGTGTAAGTGTGTGAGTGTGTAAGTGTGTAAGTGTAAGTGTGTAAGTATGTAAGTGTGTAAGTGTGTAAGTGAGTGTGTAAGTGTGTAAGTATGCAAGTGTGTAAGTGTGAGTGTGTAAGTGTGTAAGTGTGAATGTGTGTAAGTGTAAGTGTGTAAGTGTGTAAGTGTGTGAGTGTGTAAGTGTGAGTGTGTAAGTGTGTAAGTGTAAGTGTGTAAGTGTGTAAGTGTGTAAGTGTGAGTGTGTAAGTGAGTGTGTAAGTGTGTAAGTGTGTAAGTGTGTAAGCGTAAGTGTGTAAGTGTGTAAGTGAGTGTGTAAGTGTGTAAGTGTAAGTGTGTGAGTGTGTAAGTGTGTAAGTATGTAAGTGTGTAAGTGTGTAAGTGTGAGTGTGTAAGTGTGTAAGTGTGAGTGTGTAAGTGTGTAAGTGTAAGTGTGTAAGTGTGTAAGCGTAAGTGTGTAAGTGTGTAAGTGTAAGTGTGTAAGTGAGTGTGTGTAATGTGTAAGGTGTGTAAGTGTGTAAGTGTGTGTATGTAAGTGGGTTAGTGTGTAAGTGTGTAAGTGTATAAAGTGTATACTTTGTAAGTTTGTAAGTGTAAGTGTTAGTGTGTAAGTGTGTAAGTGTATACTGTGTAAGTGTGTGTGTATGTGTGTATGTGTGTATGTTTGTAAGTGTAAGTGTGTGTGTGTCTGTGTTTGTCTGTGTGTGTAAGTTTGTAAGTGTAAGTGTGTAAGTGTGTAAGTGAGTGTGAGTGTGTAAGTGTGTAAGTGTAAGTGTGTGTAAGTGTAAGTGTGTAAGTGTAAGTGTGTAAGTGTGTAAGTATGTAAGTGTGTAAGTGTGTAAGTGAGTGTGAGTGTGTAAGTGTGTAAGTGTGTAAGTGTAAGTGTGTAAGTATGTAAGTATGTAAGTGTG
>NW_027423331.1:0-112662 GCF_048934315.1 Petromyzon marinus | reverse complement strand
TAATGATATATATAGTGTGTGTGTGTGTGTAATGATATATAGTGTGTGTGTGTAATGATATATATATAGTGTGTGTGTGTGTGTAATGATATATATATAGTGTGTGTGTGTAATGATAGAGATATATAGTGTGTGTGTGTGTGTGTAATGATAGATATATAGTGTGTGTGTGTAATGATAGATATATATATATATGTGTGTGTGTGTGTAATGATAGATATATATATAGTGTGTGTGTGTGTGTAATGATAGATATATATATAGTGTGTGTGTGTGTGTAATGATAGAGATATATATAGTGTGTGTGTGTGTGTAATGATAGATATATATAGTGTGTGTGTGTGTGTAATGATAGATATATATATAGTGTGTGTGTGTGTGTAATGATAGATTATATATAGTGTGTGTGTGTGTGTAATGAATATATATATAGTGTGTGTGTGTGTGTAATGATATATATATAGTGTGTGTGTGTGTAATGATAGATATATATAGTGTGTGTGTGTGTGTAATGATAGATATATAGTGTGTGTGTGTGTAATGATAGATATATATATTGTGTGTGTGTGTAATGATAGATATATATAGTGTGTGTGTGTGTGTAATGATAGATATATATAGTGTGTGTGTAATGATAGATATATAGTGTGTGTGTGTGTGTAATGATAGATATATTGTGTGTGTGTGTGTGTGTAATGATAGATATATAGTGTGTGTGTGTGTGTAATGATAGATATATAGTGTGTGTGTGTATAATGATATATATATGTGTGTGTGTGTGTAATGATATATATATTGTGTGTGTGTGTGTAATGATATATATATAGTGTGTGTGTGTGTAATGATATATATAGTGTGTGTGTGTGTAATGATATATATACTGTGTGTGTGTGTAATGATATATATAGTGTGTGTGTGTGTGTGTAATGATATATATAGTGTGTGTGTAATGATATATATAGTGTGTGTGTAATGATATATATATAGTGTGTGTGTGTAATGATATATATAGTGTGTGTGTGTAATGATATATATATAGTGTGTGTGTGTATAATGATATATATATAGTGTGTGTGTGTGTAATGATATATATATAGTGTTGTGTGTGTGTAATGATATATATATAGTGTGTGTGTGTGTGTAATGATATATATATAGTGTGTGTGTGTGTGTAATGATATATATAGTGTGTGTGTGTGTAATGATATATATATGTGTGTGTGTGTGTGTGTAATGATATATATTGTGTGTGTGTGTGTAATGATATATATATTGTGTGTGTGTGTGTAATGATATATATATAGTGTGTGTGTGTGTAATGATATATATTGTGTGTGTGTGTAATGATATATAGTGTGTGTGTGTGTAATGATTATATATAGTGTGTGTGTGTAATGATATATATATAGTGTGTGTGTGTGTAATGATATATATATAGTGTGTGTGTGTGTAATGATATATATATAGTGTGTGTGTGTGTAATGATATATATTGTGTGTGTGTGTGTAATGATATATATTGTGTGTGTGTGTAATGATATATATTTGTGTGTGTGTGTAATGATAATATGTGTGTGTGTGTAATGATATATATATAGTGTGTGTGTGTAATGATATATATAGTGTGTGTGTGTGTGTAATGATATATATAGTGTGTGTGTGTAATGATATATATTGTGTGTGTGTATGATATTATATATAGTGTGTGTGTGTGTAATGATATATATTTGTGTGTGTGTGTGTAATGATATATATATGTGTGTGTGTGTGTAATGATATATATAGTGTGTGTGTGTAATGATATATATAGTGTGTGTGTGTGTAATGATATATATTGTGTGTGTGTGTGTGTAATGATATATTGTTTAATGATATATATTGTGTGTGTGTGTGTAATGATATATATATATGTGTGTGTGTGTGTAATGATATATATAGTGTGTGTGTGTAATGATATATATTGTGTGTGTGTGTAATGATATATATATTGTGTGTGTGTAATGAGATATATATTGTGTGTGTGTAATGATATATATATTGTGTGTGTGTGTAATGATATATATATTGTGTGTGTGTAATGATATATATATTGTGTGTGTGTGTAATGATATATATATTGTGTGTGTTAATGATATATATATTGTGTGTGTAATGATATATATATAGTGTGTGTGTGTGTAATGATATATATATAGTGTGTGTGTGTAAATGATATATAGTGTGTGTGTGTGTAATGATATATATAGTGTGTGTGTGTGTAATGATATATATGTGTGTGTGTGTGTGTATGATATATATATAGTGTGTGTGTGTATGATATATATAGTGTGTGTGTGTAATGATATATATAGTGTGTGTGTGTGTGTGTAATGATATATATATAGTGTGTGTGTGTAATGATATATATATATAGTGTGTGTGTGTGTAATGATATATATAGTGTGTGTGTAATGATATATATAGTGTGTGTGTGTGTGTGTAATGATATATATAGTGTGTGTGTGTAATGATATATATAGTGTGTGTGTGTGTGTAATGATATATATAGTGTGTGTGTGTGTAATGATATATATAGTGTGTGTGTGTGTAATGATATATATATATATTTTGTGTGTGTGTGTGTGTAATGATAGATATATATTTTGTGTGTGTGTGTGTGTGTAATGATAGATATATATTTTTGTGTGTGTGTGTGTGTAATGATAGATATATATAGTGTGTGTGTGTGTGTGTAATGATAGATATATATATTGTGTGTGTGTGTGTAATGATAGATATATATAGTGTGTGTGTGTGTAATGATAGATATATATATATGTGTGTGTGTGTGTAATGATAGATATATATAGTGTGTGTGTGTGTGTAATGATAGATATATATAGTGTGTGTGTAATGATAGATATATATAGTGTGTGTGTGTGTAATGATAGATATATAGTGTGTGTGTGTGTGTAATGATAGATATATATAGTGTGTGTGTGTGTGTAATGATAGATATATATAGTGTGTGTGTGTGTGTAATGATAGATATATATAGTGTGTGTTGTGTGTAATGATAGATATATATAGTGTGTGTGTGTGTGTGTAATGATAGATATATATAGTGTGTGTGTGTGTGTAATGATAGATATATATAGTGTGTGTGTGTGTAATGATAGATAGATATATATAGTGTGTGTGTGTGTAATGATAGATAGATATATATAGTGTGTGTGTGTGTGTAATGATATAGATATATATAGTGTGTGTGTAATGATAATAGATATATATAGTGTGTGTGTAATGATATAGATATATATAGTGTGTGTGTGTGTGTGTAATGATATAGATATATATAGTGTGTGTGTGTGTGTGTAATGATATAGATATATATAGTGTGTGTGTGTGTGTAATGATATAGATATATATAGTGTGTGTGTGTGTAATGATATAGATATATATAGTGTGTGTGTGTGTGTAATGATATAGATATATATAGTGTGTGTGTGTGTGTAATGATATAGATATATATAGTGTGTGTGTGTGTGTAATGATATAGATATATATAGTGTGTGTGTGTGTAATGATATATATAGTGTGTGTGTGTGTGTAATGATATATATAGTGTGTGTGTGTGTGTGTAATGATATATATAGTGTGTGTGTGTGTGTGTAATGATATATATAGTGTGTGTGTGTAAGATATATATAGTGTGTGTGTGTAATATATATATAGTGTGTGTGTGTAATATATATAGTGTGTGTGTGTGTGTGTAATATATATATAGTGTGTGTGTGTGTGTAATATATATAGTGTGTGTGTGTGTGTAATGATATATATATAGTGTGTGTGTGTGTAATGATATATATAGTGTGTGTGTGTGTGTAATGATATATATATAGTGTGTGTGTGTAATGATATATATATAGTGTGTGTGTGTAATGATATATATATAGTGTGTGTGTGTAATGATAATATATATAGTGTGTGTGTGTAATGATATATATAGTGTGTGTGTAATGTATATATAGTGTGTGTGTAATGATATATATAGTGTGTGTGTAATGATATATATAGTGTGTGTGTAATGATATATATAGTGTGTGTGTGTGTGTAATGATATATATATTGTGTGTGTGTAATGATATATATATGTGTGTGTGTAATGATATATATATAGTGTGTGTGTGTAATGATATATATAGTGTGTGTGTGTACATGATATATAATAGTGTGTGTGTGTAATGATATATATAGTGTGTGTGTGTGTAATGATATATAGTGTGTGTGTGTAATGATAGATATATAGTGTGTGTGTGTAATGATAGATATATATAGTGTGTGTGTGTGTGTAATGAGAGATATATATAGTGTGTGTGTGTGTGTAAATGATAGATATATATAGTGTGTGTGTGTGTGTGTAATGATAGATATATATAGTGTGTGTGTGTGTGTAATGATATATATATATAGTGTGTGGTGTGTGTACATGATATATATATTGTGTGTGTGTGTGTGTAATGATAGATATATATATATAGTGTGTGTGTGTGTGTAATGATAGATATATATATAGTGTGTGTGTGTGTAATGATAGATATATATATAGTGTGTGTGTGTGTGTAATGATAGATATATAGTGTGTGTGTGTGTAATGATATATATTTGTGTGTGTGTGTAATGATATATATATTGTGTGTGTGTGTGTAATGATATATATATAGTGTGTGTGTGTGTAATGATATATATAGTGTGTGTGTGTAATGATATATATATTGTGTGTGTGTGTAATGATATATATTGTGTGTGTGTGTGTAATGTATATATATTGTGTGTGTGTGTAATTGATATATATATTGTGTGTGTGTGTAATGATATATATATTGTGTGTGTGTGTAATGATATATATATTGTGTGTGTGTGTAATGATATATATATTGTGTGTGTGTGTAATGATATATATATTGTGTGTGTGTGTAATGAGATATATACTTGTGTGTGTGTGTAATGAGATATATATTGTGTGTGTGTGTAATGAGATATATATTGTGTGTGTGTGTAATGATATATATATTGTGTGTGTGTGTAATGATATATATATATGTGTGTGTGTGTAATGATATATATATTGTGTGTGTGTGTGTATGATATATATAGTGTGTGTGTGTAATGGATATATATAGTGTGTGTGTGTAATGATATATATATATAGTGTGTGTGTGTGTAATGATATATATATAGTGTGTGTGGTGTGTAATGATATATATTAGTGTGTGTGTGTGTACATGATATATATGTGTGTGTGTGTGTAATGATATATATAGTGTGTGTGTGGTGTAATGATATATATATAGTGTGTGTGTAATGATATATATAGTGTGTGTGTGTAATGATATATATAGTGTGTGTGTGTACATGATATATATAGTGTGTGTGTGTAATGATATATATAGTGTGTGTGTGTAATGTATATATATAGTGTGTGTGTGTGTAATGATATATATATAGTGTGTGTGTGTGTAATGATATATATATAGTGTGTGTGTGTGTGTAATGATATATATATATAGTGTGTGTGTGTGTGTAATGATATATATAGTGTGTGTGTGTGTGTGTAATGATATATATTAGTGTGTGTGTGTGTAATGATATATATATATATTTATGTGTGTGTGTGTGTGTATGATAGATATATATTTGTGTGTGTGTGTGTGTGTAATGATAGATATATATATTGTGTGTGTGTGTGTGTGTAATGATAGATATATATTTTGTGTGTGTGTGTGTAATGATAGATATATATTTTGTGTGTGTGTGTGTGTAATGATAGATATATATTGTGTGTGTGTGTGTAATGATAGATATATATTGTGTGTGTGTGTGTAATGATAGATATATATTGTGTGTGTGTGTGTAATGATAGATATATATATAGTGTGTGTGTGTAATGATAGATATATATATAGTGTGTGTGTGTGTGTAATGATAGATATATATATAGTGTGTGTGTGTGTGTAATGATATATATATATAGTGTGTGTGTGTGTGTAATGATAGATATATATATAGTGTGTGTGTGTGTGTAATGATAGATATATATATAGTGTGTGTGTGTAATGATAGATATATATAGTGTGTGTGTGTGTAATGATAGATATATATAGTGTGTGTGTGTGTAATGATAGATATATATAGTGTGTGTGTGTGTGTAATGATAGATATATATAGTGTGTGTGTGTGTAATGATAGATATATATAGTGTGTGTGTGTGTGTAATGATATAGATATATATAGTGTGTGTGTGTGTGTAATGATATAGATATATATAGTGTGTGTGTGTGTAATGATATAGATATATATAGTGTGTGTGTGTAATGATATAGATATATATAGTGTGTGTGTGTAATGATATAGATATATATAGTGTGTGTGTGTAATGATATAGATATATATAGTGTGTGTGTGTGTAATGATATAGATATATATAGTGTGTGTGTGTGTGTGTAATGATATAGATATATATAGTGTGTGTGTGTGTAATGATATAGATATATATATAGTGTGTGTGTGTGTGTAATGATATAGATATATATAGTGTGTGTGTGTGTGTAATGATATAGATATATATAGTGTGTGTGTGTGTAATGATATAGATATATATAGTGTGTGTGTGTGTGTAATGATATATATATAGTGTTTGTGTGTGTGTAATGATATATATATAGTGTTTGTGTGTGTGTAATGATATATATATAGTGTGTGTGTGTGTGTAATGATATATATAGTGTGTGTGTGTGTGTAATGATATATATAGTGTGTGTGTGTGTAATGATATATATAGTGTGTGTGTGTAATATATATAGTGTGTGTGTGTGTGTAATGATATATATAGTGTGTGTGTGTGTGTAATGATATATATAGTGTGTGTGTGTGTGTAATGATATATATATAGTGTGTGTGTGTGTAATGATATATATATAGTGTGTGTGTGTGTGTAATGATATATATAGTGTGTGTGTAATGATATATATATTGTGTGTGTGTGTAATGATATATATATATTGTGTGTGTGTGTGTAATGATATATATAGTGTGTGTGTAATGATATATATAGTGTGTGTGTGTGTGTGTAATGATATATATAGTGTGTGTGTGTGTGTAATGATATATATTGTGTGTGTGTGTGTAATTATATATATTGTGTGTGTGTGTAATGATATATATTGTGTGTGTGTAATGATATATATATTGTGTGTGTGTAATGATATATATATATTGTGTGTGTGTAATGATATATATAGTGTGTGTGTGTAATGATATATATAGTGTGTGTGTGTGTGTAATGATATATATAGTGTGTGTGTGTAATGATATATATATAGTGTGTGTGTGTAATGATATATATATAGTGTGTGTGTGTGTGTAATGATATATATAGTGTGTGTGTGTGTAATGATATATATATAGTGTGTGTGTGTGTGTAATGATATATATATAGTGTGTGTGTGTAATGATATATATATAGTGTGTGTGTGTAATGATATATATATAGTGTGTGTGTGTAATGATATATATAGTGTGTGTGTGTGTAATGATATATATAGTGTGTGTGTGTAATGATATATATATAGTGTGTGTGTGTGTAATGATATATATAGTGTGTGTGTGTAATGATATATATTGTGTGTGTGTGTGTAATGATATATATAGTGTGTGTGTGTGTGTAATGATATATATATAGTGTGTGTGTGTGTGTGTAATGATATATAGTGTGTGTGTAATGATATATATAGTGTGTGTGTGTAATGATATATATATAGTGTGTGTGTGTGTGTAATGATATATATAGTGTGTGTGTGTGTAATGATATATAGTGTGTGTGTGTGTAATGATATATAGTGTGTGTGTGTAATGATATATATATAGTGTGTGTGTGTGTGTAATGATATATATAGTGTGTGTGTGTGTGTAATGATATATAGTGTGTGTGTGTAATGATATATAGTGTGTGTGTGTAATGATATATAGTGTGTGTGTGGAATGATATATAGTGTGTGTGTGTGTGTGGAATGATATATAGTGTGTGTGTGTGGAATGATATATATAGTGTGTGTGGAACGATGGAAATAAAAGTGACGGTGGAAGAAAGGCGATTGTCGTCCGAGTGAATCCAAGGCACTACACACACATACAAGCATTTGTTAAATTAATCGTTTATAAACATGGGAGGTAGGGGGGAGGGGGCTGGCTTTCATTTCCCTGCCCGAGTCAAAGGCACAGATGTACAAAAATGACACATTAACCACTGCACCGCTTGCGGAAGCACAAAACGCGATTACAAAGCGTGCGGAAGCGGGCTGGTCATGCATGGCTCTTTAGGACCGACTGTGCCGGACAGTGCGCCCATAAGGGGGCTTTTTGCCAGAACGCTGCACACCTGCACCTGCACCGCCTCGGTCTCTTCTCGAGCTGCATGATGTCTTCCGAGGACGGGGTACCAGTCTCCATCGACACAACCGCACCGTTCAGGTCCTGCGCCGGATCACAACGGGCTAAGGTTGACATCTGTGTTCGGCAGGACCCCCCCCCACCGCACCTGCCCTCGTGCTTGCCCAAAGTGCATAATTAATTATTAACTCGCTCGCTCACGCCGTAGAAACACCATTGCAGAAAAAACACCCAACAATAACACATTTAAATTCAGGGGAGCGAGGTGGCTGAGAAGTGAGAGCATGGAACCAGAACTGCCGAAATCCTGGATTTGAATCCAAGCAACCACCCAGATTTAAATTGGGTTTTGGAGTGGAATGAGTTGATGGTCTCAGCTCAGTCACCCATTGAACGCACCCAAATAACATTTAATGTAACACTTAATTTGGCTAAATTCCAGCTTTGAGAATAAAAAATCAGTTTCACTGTCATCATACACAAACCAATCTCGCAGAAAAGTGCACGGATTTTGCACATTCTTTTCCATGTTCTTTGTGATCCAAGTGTTATGCCAGGCAATATGCACAGAATATAATTGTTTTGTAGACACTCATCTCTAGTTCATTATTTTGATCCCTTTTCACCTTCAATAATTGCCCTTGATACACACTTAGATTTCCCAGATGTCTCCCTCTAATATTTCTCCAGTTTAAATAAAAGATTGATCCAGTTTAAACAGCGACTTTGATTCAATGATTATTTCCTCTTGTTCAGTGAACTTTTTTCATGGCTTTTGTTTTGCTCATTTATCTTTCGCCCCACTTTGCAGCCTTCTTTGGTATTTCTTCAATAATTTCCTGTATTAC
The DNA here is from genome assembly GCF_048934315.1 of Petromyzon marinus. Classification (NCBI taxonomy): domain Eukaryota; kingdom Metazoa; phylum Chordata; class Hyperoartia; order Petromyzontiformes; family Petromyzontidae; genus Petromyzon; species Petromyzon marinus. Next base: position 103,388 of record NW_027423331.1, on the reverse strand, counting down.
TTTACTTTTGGTTGTTATAATGACGATGTCATTAGGGAATCTGAGATGGCTATTTTTTCTACAATTTATCAAATCTAATTTTCAGAAAATGTGTGAGTGGATTTGTGAATAGCCTTGTTTGACTAACCTTCCACTATGAATTTTGTTACTTCCTTCATCAAAATATCAGTGTAGGTTGTTAATATTTTGTACATTGTTTTTATTTCCAAACATTTGTTATATTTAATGTAGGCCTTGATTCGAGAACTTAAATGAGTATCAATTTTCATTGCGTCAAGTACTTCTTTCAGTCTACAAAGGCCAAGCACAATGGTAAATGATATTCATTAATTTTCAATTTAAAATCTAACATATACATAGGTTTTATAATTTTGCTCCAATATCTGGTCCCGCTTCTTTGATGGTGTCTACAGTTATACCATGGTTTGCTGCTTTGCAAGACCATGAGATATAGCCATGGCTTGGAAAGGCCTTAATTCAGCAGTGGATAGATCGTGTCTGTGGATGATTGAACAAGGTAGCAACAATGCTTCGCAGAGACAGAATCATAAAACCAGGAAATCGTAACACATGACCCAGCGGGAAGCACATTCGCCACTCGTTACAGAGGTTCACGGTTCGAATCCGTCGGCCGCCCTCGTTATTACTGCGGTGTGCATCAACCATAAAAATAAGTGCCATCGACTTCAGAGTGGACGTAAAAAGAATCCTTGACATTATTCGCAAGAATGTGTGCCGGCATTCAAAGGGGTCAAATGATTACATTTACCAAAAGATTTCTCACTGGGATTATACGTAGCAATCTTCACTTCCTAGCGGGGAAAAGTTGGTTAGACCCTCCTGAAAACAAGTCATGAGACTCCATGAGGTTTCCTTCGGTAATCAGGCCTAGTAAAAAGCCAAATGAAACTCAATGTATAAATAAATAAACACTTTAACTCTTCCAACAAATTATACCTGAGGATTCGATTTGGCGAGAATTTATATCTTGTACCAGACTTCTTCCCTCTCTTTAAACTTCATTTTCTCTCTGCAAAACCACAAATGTTAAATGTTAACAGTAACAGGAAAATGCACAGTCCTTGCTACTCAGCCTTTACATTTTTTATGTTTTACAAGAGACGCATGATCCTGCTTGGCCTGTCGAGTTTATAGTTTTAGACAATGGTTATTACGAATATGTAGTGATGGTAGCATCACTACTGTGTACACACGCACAAGCGTGACGTCACTATGTGGAGGAGCGTCATGACCACTCGGGTCTACACACACGCATGACGTCATCCCGGCTGGAGGCGGGAATGACGTCAGGGCCAGTGCTGGCCTCGGGAGGCCACGAGGGTGGTGAGGCCATGGCACTCTGTGACCCCGGCTGGACACGTGACTGGACCCCAGTGGGGGCCGGGGGCCTAGGGGGCACCTTGGAGGGCACGTGGACAGCAGGGGGGCTTCGAGAGGGTTCTCGAAGGGAGGTGTGGCCGGGGCGGGGCCCGGGCACGCCGAGGCCCATATAAGCAGCCGCCTCACGAGGTTCGAGGCTGCCCGTATCAAGAACGAAGATGCATCGTGAAGATGCCAAGAAGAGTCAAGCATCCAGTCAGTGGACCTGGCAGTAGCCCACCTGGCTGGGTCACGCTAGAGTATTTGAGAAGTATGTGTTAGCTAGAGTAGGTCGGTGGTCACCACCTTATGTGCAGTGTTATATTACTTACCGTTCTAATAAATCAGCGTTGCCTCCCAAGGAGTCGTGTGTGCACCTAATTCGAACCCACTACAAATATATAAGGTAGTACTGTATTTAAAGTCACGTGTCAATCCACTGCTGGATGAGGGTCTCCACACTGCGGGCCGTGAGGTTATTGACCATACTTCACCACGCTAGTCAAGGTGGCGTTGCATAGATGAGTGCAAAGAAAGTACAATTGATTTTGCTGCACTGCCCTCTGCTGCCCACAACAGCAGCCTGGAAAGAGCCAACACTAACAAACATAATACTGTAAAAATATTTTAAAATCACCCCATCACAGAGATGAAAAAAAACATGACTACATATCACTGTGACCTGTTATATTTACTGTGAATCATCAAATAATAAATTGTTTAAATCCACGCCTATACAGGCCACCATACTTCAATAGTGATTACCGTTGGTAGGGCTATTTTAATACACACAATGGACAGGAAGGACAAGATCAAAGGGCTCTCATAATCCACATGCAGAGTGTACGTTGCCTCATTAATCCCCACACCCCCCACTTTGCGCAAGAGCGTAGAGTGTGGTTACCACATCTACGCCTCTATAAGGAAACAGGTGGACTTCACAAATTTGGTTGTCGCCTGATGAAGCTGGTTGTAATTACTGGCGAAACATCGTACTCAGATTGTCAATGTTGTGGCTTCGCTCTCCATCACACCGATGTGCTGTACTAGTGACCAATTTACATGTTCTGTTTACGTGACAACCCTTACTAGTTGGCTGTGTCGGGTGGTGGCGGGTTTTAACGACACATTTATATATTTAAGCGAACTAACCCAAAATACCTCTATTATGGATGTAATTTATCTTGCATTTTAATTCCATGAGCAAAGTTGCAAATTAAGCAAATATTGTCGAGACGATCATTGGTTGAACTTTGATCAAGTGAGCTGTTCTAATTGTGCACATTTCCATCAATGTTGCTTATAATATTTGGTTATCTGTAATATTTGGTTAGAGGTTATATAAGAGATGGCCTGCCCGCATGTTTGGTGGACAATGGGTGCATGCGGAGATGGTGTGGATTTCGTCTTCATCGGCGGCAGCCCCTTGGGGTTCGAGGATGACAACCATCAGATCTTGAGGTGGCTGAGGAGTCCAATTCACGATCTGCAGATCTTTGAGCTTTGGGGTCACGTGGTCCAAGATAGAAGTGGGAGCCACAATGCTGGGTTAGCTTCCTTTTCTGTTGTTATTTGGCAGCGATTCGGCATCAAGACGTTGGGTCTCAGTGGGCCGTCGCCTGGTGGATGCAGCAGCGCCACCCAAGGTGGGCGGCAGCCTACTCCGTCGAATCTCGAAGCCTGATGTTTCTGTACTTCAGGGAGGACTTGAGGGTGTCCTTGAACTGCTTACTTTGTCCTCCCCTCGTCCGCTGCCCATTAGAGAGCTGGGAGAAAAGGATCTGGTGGGGAAGGCAGTTCTCAGGTACGCGGAAGCAGTGGCCAGTCCATCAGAGTTGTTTTTTTAGAAGTATTGCTTCAATGCTGGTGGTGTCAGCATGGAGGACACTTGCACTTGATCCCCTGGATTTGATGGAGGCAGTGCTGTTGGAAACGCTCAAGCGCAATGACATGGCACCAATACATAGACAACATACCGGCAAGACTTAAAATCCTAGCATACCATCTTTAAAACTATCACATCTACACAAACACAGAGTCTACACAACATGTAGCTTCAGATAATTTCGGTGCAACAAAAAACAGATGGTTACTCATGACAGCCACATGGTAGACTATGTTGGGACAAACAAAACCTTTCCGTTAACGCTCATCAGAATATTTATTTATACAGCAGGAATCCGATGAGCTATAAACCTCTTTTTCACAGATGTCCACTCGGGGCAGGTGAGAATAATACAACACATAACACAAAAACTTGACAGTGAAAAGTATAGCAAATATATACAAATAATACTAAACTATGTTTTATCCTACCAGGTAAAGCATACTGAGCTATGAGCCTCTCATTCAGAAGCAACCTGGCAACAAATGATAGCTTAATAAACTGGTTTATCTTATAGAAATTTATTACAGCAAAATAATCAATAATCTAAACAAATGTTTGTGAAAGTTATCCCATCATATCAGATGTTTATTAATGTCCTTCCTTTTGAGAAACCTAGACCATTATCGCTCACTAGGTGGGTTAGGATTGAAAACTAGCTACAGGCAGTCCCCGGATTATAGGGATGAAACTACAGTAATTAAAGAAAACGGTACGGGAGGCACAACTATTTCCGGCTATGGGATTTTATCTAGATTTGGGGGAAATTGTTGAGTTTCCGACATACGGAAAATTCAGGTTGCGGATCTTCCTCGGGAACCTAACGCTTCCGTAACCCGGGGATTGCCTGTAAGGAGGGAGCATCTGATATCAGTCTAAATCTCTAAGTCTCCAATGTGTCTGCTAAGGTGCGCGTGTGTGTGGGGAGCGGTAGTGTAGCGGTTAGCGCGCTGCGCTATGAACCTGGCGACCCGGGTTCGATTCCCGCTCACGGCCAACACCAGTGACGATTATCTGAACCGGTCCCAGGCCTCCCCTAGGTCGACTCAGCCTCAAATGAGTACCTGGTGCGGTGTGTAAACATTGCCACTAGGGAGACAAAGGCGGTCGGGCGTGGTGCTGGCCACCCACCCCCTCGTGTACCGTTCCGGCCTTCATAGGTGCTCGCTAACAGCACTTGCCCCTACAGTCTGTTAAGGCTATATGGGGGATCTTTGTCTTTGTGTGTGTGTATGCAGTGTGTCTCCGGCTCGTCTTCTTTCTTCCTTGAGTGTCCTTTGTGTAGTCCGAGCACTTCGGAGCTCTCTTTGTGTTCTTGATGCCACCCAGTTTGAAGACTGAGAGTCCTCGATGTCCACTGGGATGGCATTCTACTCTGGTGACCTACACATAGCACACATCATCACCATCACAATTATTCCACTGGCCAACAGGACACCACAGAAAACTGCCTGTCATTGAAACTACCTAGAGAAATGAATTGCACCGAAAATGGCTGATAACTCACGTAACCACCTTCAAAATATAATTGTGGGCCGAGTAAGAATGCGTACAACACTGTCAGACAACACTGTTTGACTTAGGGTAAATTCTCCAGTTTGAGGTTTTATGGTTTGTGAAAATACATCATGAGTACAACTTACCGCATATAGAAGAGGATGTAGGCCTGGTCTTGAAACACTTCTGACTTTGCGACTGGCTCCACGTCAGCATCGTCCATTCTGAACCAGCTGCCATTGCTGACCTGAAGGAAAAAATACATGTACACTTAATTACGATCATTACCCAATTGCACCTGACTCATTTCAAAGCCACCCATAGTGAGAGATCATGAAAGTGGAATATTATATGGAAGTTAACACGTGTACTCATATGCTTCGTGTGTGTGTATGTATTATCATAGAGGGAAACAGTAGCGTAGCGGTTAGCACATTGCACTACGAACCCGGCAACCAGAGGTCAATTCCCGCTTACGACGTAACACCAGTGACGATTATCTCAACTGGTCGTGGGCCTCGTTCCCTCGGTCCACTCAGCCTCAAATGAACACATGGTGCAATATGTAAAAATTACCACTCAGGGGACAAAGGCGGCCGGGTGTAGTGCTGGCCACCCACCCCCGCGTGTGTCATTCTGGCTTTGACAGGTGCTCATGAACAGCACTTGCCCCAACAGTCGGGTAAGGCTATATGGGGGATATTTGTTTTTTTGTTTATCATGCAGAACATCACCTTGTTGTACGAGTAGTAGTGGCCGCTATTGGTGGTGGTCCCGTGGTGCACAATCACCGAGTAGAGTGAATAAAGTTGCGACTCTTGCACAACCTGACTGGACATGAACGGCCGTATGTCGAGTTTTTCAGGGAAGAGGAACTCCTACAAGGGATGAGGGAGGAGACAGTGATGGGCCAAGCATTAAAAGAGAGGAAAATAGGGAGCTGGCTAAGCAGGGGCAGAAGAAGGGAGCAAATTAACGTATTGGCGGTACACTGGTGCACCGTATATATAAAAAACTAAAATCACATTTTTCACGATGATATATTTTCCAGCGATTCCCAACCCATTTCAGGAAATTTTGTGGGGCTGCGTCAAAATAATTTATCGTGATCTCAAAGCAGTCGGAAGATGAGTGTCGGTTCACATTTTGATGTTCTACTGTTTTATGAGGACCGGTGTGTCATGCTGCACCGGTGTACCGCCAATACGTCCAAATGACAAAAAACGTTGAATACAAAATATATCTGAATATCAGTTTGCATTCTGTGCAGGAAGTAAAATTCACCCTGTCGATTTTGTGCCCAAACTCATCGTATCGCTTAATGGTGACGATAAGCACATTGGGCACCACGTGCAGGCTCACTCTCTTTGTTGATTTCCCCACGCGTGAGCACCTGTTCGCCAGACAATAGCAACGTTAGTTTACGGACGAGGTGCGTGTTTGATCACACACTGTATAAATGGGGATATACACGAACGTTTAAAGGTGCACGATGGAAGATTGCATACTCACATTCCACATCTGTATTCTGAAAGATTCTCGGTCTTTGTGAATTCATACAAAGCCTTCACCAGATCCAGGGATTTCTGTCAAAAGCCAAGAAAGCACAATCATGGAAAATTATTACTTTGAATAGAAATTCAGAAAATAATGAGCTAAGTGGCTCTCTGCAGTCAACTGGTTGTGGTACATAAATATAATGAATGACAAAAAAAATCGACATCAGGCTGCAGCCTTCCCAATTCTTACGTTGATATTAAGAGAGATGTCAAGGCAAGAGTCCAACGTGTCTGAGATGCTGAAGCACTGCGTGCACTCAACTGTGAAAACACATAATATGAAAACATACAATATTACTGCTGCACATTGCATAATCATAATCAAAAGTATTCACACGTTAACTGCCTAATATGAAAATGTTCAAATACCACCAACCCAGATGCGACTATAATTGTTATTTAAAAACATATTTGGTGAAAGCTGCAATGGCTACTAAATACATTTATTGTTGATACTGTGTTGGCAGTGGTGCCCTAACATAAATCACAGGTACTCAACACATTCGTCAATAGCACTGCCTTACAAGGAAAAATATGCAATTGGTGACATTTTCAGGAGTGATCTTTATTCATAGCACAGAAGCCAGAAACATAGGGTGGGCTACGAGTTGGATACTGCACTGTACACCACGTGGCCTGATGAGAAATTACATTTGGCGTACAGAAACCTTTGATAAACTCTTGCGTAATAAGCATGTGAAATCTATTTCCGTATTCGGCATCTTTTCTCACTTGTGTAGTCAATGATGATCGGGATGGTCTGCTAATAATACAACTTTCTATTAACGATGAAATACCGGCAACTACAAAACACCGCTCACTGCCACGCGCACGATGGCTCCGCCCTCTGTCCAAAATAGCTCTGCCCCTTTTTACCCTGAGGACCTCGTCTAAATTGTCACATGAATTATGACATAAACTAATTTGTATTCAATGTTAAAGTTTAAAATGTTGCTGGCAGATTGCATGTTGGGTAGCCTCGTCGCAGCGTGGTCAAAGAAATGAGTATTAGCACAATCCAGTTAATGATGTTCGTATATTGCATTATATTTGTATTATTTTATTGTTTCCCTTCTACGTGGTGACTTCACCGAAAGAACCAAGAATATGAATCCCTGCAGTCACGAAAGCTTTAAATCAAAAGATGTTCGTATAGTTGATGCAACCCCTTTTTAACCTAGAGAACTCCACAGGAATGGGAGTAGAGTGAATGATATAACTTGTAAACAATGAAAGAGAAACGGGAAAGGGAATGCATATTTTGTGCATGTGTGCTTATGTCCTTGTGTACGTGTTTTTTTTACATCTACAGAGAATATAAGGTTGCATTCGAGAGCTTGCATAGCCCAGTATGGATTGTGAAATTGGGTGAAATCACTACTTAAAGGGTGGATGTTTCCAAAAGGAGCACAGGTACCTACCTCTCGATTTCAGGTACCCCCTGAAGATCTGGTGGATCAATGTTGGGGTCTCCATGTCAATATTCAGCCTGGAAAAACACGCAATGAAACACACAGACAGCAACTCCAGAGGCAATGTCTTTACGAGATGAACACTCGGGAGAGTTACATGTTTTTCCCTCCTAGTATTAACTCGCTGAAGTGGCAATGTCTTAACTACCTCGCCAGCTATACAGGTCATGGGTTTGATCCCAATGCTGACGCCTGTAAATTTGCAGTTTGCATTTACTCCCTGTGGTTGCGTGTATTTTTTTTTTATACGAGCCCACCCATTTTTCACTCCATATTTAGAAACATGCATTTAGTGTTTGTTAAATAATAATTAAAATAAAGTGAATACAAATATGAATAATAAAATATACAATTAAAAAACACAAAAAATCCCACTAATGTAGACTGGTTCTTAATCGGAGTGAGCGTACTGGCAGTCTATAATGTAGACTGTAGCCTAGTTCTTAACCTCGGTGAGCGTACTGGCTGTCTATAATGTAGACTGTAGCCTGGTTTTTAAGCTTGGTGAGCGTATTGGCAGTCTATAATGTAGACTGTAGCCTGGTTATCCTGAGAACAAATATTTTTTTCTGAACAATCCAGGCATCCATGTGCTGGTATTGTGCAACTATTTATGGAGTTTGCTGGGGCATGCAGTACTTACTGGCTTTGGTTGAAGAGGCAGGATTGGTGCAGCGTATCTATCACGTAACTCAGAAAGACATGCGCATCTTCCTGCCTGCCAAAACACAGGTCCTCGCCGATGTCTGTGTGGAAATGGACAGAGGTCACAGATGATGTGGTCACACAGTTGTGGCACAGTATATAGCTTATGAAGTCCCTCATCAACTAAATCGGAAGATTTGTGGGTTAATCACAGAACTGGGTGTGGCTGGCAGTGTTTAGAACGAGCATCAAGAGAGTAATGCAGGACCGGAAGAACATCCGATGCATTGGAGTTGTAAAATCAGTGCTGACCAAAACGAGTAATTTTCTGTTCGATATTGTATACAAAAACTGATTCAAACTGCCCTTTCAGGAGATCTTGAGATGACCGATGTTTCAACGTCAAAGACACTTGGGAATTGTGCTGGAACTTACTTTTGAAATTGAGAACTATGTCGATGGGATCGATGGCCATGCCCCGATTCATGAAGGTGTTGAAGACGTGTTTCTCCAACAGACACATCATGCAAAACTCAGTCTGTTTGCCTGTGAAGAGGGGCAGGGGTGACACACAGTGAAAATACAAACCAATCGCACAAATTGCCCAGCCGCGCACAGCCAGGTAATCTACACAACACTCGATTGTAGCTCGTATCGAATGCAAAATATCTTGGGAGAACTCACAGGTCCATGAGTGATCGCTGTAAAGCAAAAAGTTTGCCAGCGGCGCCGTGTACGTGAGGCCCTGCAGGCTGGCATTCACGAAACACGTATTCCCGAGGTTGTTGAGCCCAGCACCCTCATGTAGATCCTCCTGCCACTTGAGAACTAAGTTGTCTGTCGCAGGTGTTGTGAATTCTAAAGATGGAATGCTGTCCTCATCTGCACACATGACATGATGGAAACACATCATTAATGTTCACAGCACTTTTATTATAACTCACAGCACTACTGAAGGGAATGGTTTACAAATTGGGTGTCTTAGCCTGTACCCGTGCTGGCATTTTTTTTGTGGTGCTGTTAGGTAGACACAATCCTCTTCACCAGCTGGCGAGATGCAAATGTATTAAATGTTTTTGAAGTGTTCAGCACTAGTAATCAGAATTGCCTGAAGAGCATCTTCAGCCTGTAAGTTTTACATCGACAGCAATGGCTAGACAACCACAGCAGCGTGACGAGATAAAGTGTACGTATGTGTGCACGTTGAACTTCTTTCACACCGTGCGTCGCCATCCATACTAATCGGAGGGACGGGGTCACGCCAGCAAACACTTACCTCCCGCATTAGGTTTGTGCAGCCCAGTCGTGCTGGACTCGGTCACAAAAGACACGGCGGATGGAACGGTGCTGTGTTGGATCTCCAGCCCCTTGTCATCTGCTGCTGACACCGCCGGGGGTGATGTGGATGCCTCATCCTTGACGACGATGCTGGAGATGGTGTCCGCTTCTGCCTGTTGAATACTCTTGGCCTCCTGCTACGGCAGCAGTAAAAGCAGCCTTAAGTCACGGACACGCATCGCCACTACACTGCAGCATTGCTCAAACTGCTAAGTGCGGATTCTTATTTCAAACAACATGGCAAGCCAATCTAATAATGGAGACTCTGCTTTTAGATACCAGGATCTATCTTTGTTTCCAAAGAAGTTGGACAAAAACATACTCTATGTCTAAATTCTCCTTAGTGATATTCTGAAGACGTTACATTAAAAAGATGCATGTGATATCACTTGAGCGCAAATACAGACCCATATGGACACACATTCCCATACGGGTATACATCCCTTCATACGCCCTCCCCATTCTTGCAGTGCGTGAAATTGGAAATCATGCATATTTTAAATACTCAAATGGCTTAATGTGCTATTCATGCAACGGTTAGCAATCTGGTGTTATCGTACGGAATTTGGTGCCACAATTTCCTGGCATGTCAGTAGAAATACATCCTTCCCACCTTTATTCACCCTGCAGTATAAATAGGGACACCACAGGTAGTCGATGGACAAGCCATGTGTGTTGTGGGGTCAGGTGTGGGTGCTCCCACATTTTCCAAGATGTTTGGTGGGTGTAGAAGGTGAGTTTCCTCTCGTGCAAACCCAACCGCGAGCAATCGTATGATCAAACAATTTCAAGGCTGCACCTTTACGTGTGGACTGGTCTTCTTTGCAAGTTTTGCAACGTAAACTTTAATTTTTTACCTTAATTTTATCAATACTGATCTATACTACAGGTTTTCTTCTTTTTAGATCGTGTAAATATATAAATGTTTCGTTAAACCGGCCACAATCCGACACAGCCAATTTGTAAGGTTTACCACTTAAACAGATCGTGCCAATTCGTTACGAGTACAGCACACCGGTGTGTTGGAGAGCCAAGCCACAACATTTACAATCCGAGTACGACGTTTCGCCAGTAATCTAACCCAAAAGAAAGGACAAAACGGTATTATGGATGATTTTGGTCACGAAAGCATACGTGATAATTGAATTTTGCCTAATCACCTACTGTGATTTATCCTCCCTCTTTGCTGCTCCTACAGCCTCCCTTACCTTAGTCAGATGATCTGCATTGCTTTCATCAGATGATGTCTCCTCCTCGTCCTTCCCCGCACCTCCGAGCAGCACGTTTGCCTAGGTACGGTGCGAAAGAAGTTCAACATGCATCACGAGTTTAAACTGGTGTTGCAGCTTTCAAAAGACTCGAAAGAGGGCTGCCTTTTTTATCCTCACTTTCTGACTCAAACTGTTGTTGAAGCTTTCAACAACGTGAGCCTGCTTTATGTCGGCTTTAGCGTCACACTGTGGGAAGATTATATGACTTGGCTCAACGTAGTTTTTTTGGTAGTTAGTACGATTCTAGATTGAAAGCTTTCGTGACTGCTAGGATCCATACTCTTTGGTTCTATTGGGTAAAGTCACGTAGGTGAAAATAAAATAACAAAAATTCACGACGTTTCGGCCACAACACAAGCGGCCTTCACCTGATGAACACAAGCGGCCTTCACCTGATGAAGGCCGCTTGTGTTGTGGCCGAAACGTCGTGATTTTTTGTTATTTTATTTTCACCTACGTGACTTTACCCAATAGAACCAAAGAGTATAGTTAGTACGAGTTTATAATTAATGTAGTGCTTCAGGCTTACCCTGTCCATATATAGGTAAACCAAATCAACGTCTGAACTGATATTTTTCGTTCTCCAAATAACAAAGACATTGTTATTGAATGTTTCTAGTTATTAGCAGACTCTGTTAGATGTACCCAGTCACCCGCTGTGATTTATCCTCCCTCTTTGCTGCTCCTACAGCCTCCCTTACCTTAGTCAGATGATCTGCATTGCTTTCTTCAGATGATGATGTCTCCTCACCGTCCTTCCCCGCACCTCCGAGCAACACATTTGCCTAGGTACGGTGCAAAAGAAGTTCAACATGCATCACGACTTTAAACTGGTGTTGCAGCTTTCAAAAGACTCGAAAGGGGGCTGCCGTTTTTTTCCTCACTTTCTGACTCAAACTGTTGAAGCTTTCAACAACGTGAGCCTGAAATTTTGATTTAAAGCTATCGTGACTGCAGTAACGATAAACTGCCAAATCGTTGCGCGTGGCGCCAACGGGTTTTTAAATAAATAAATAAATGGATAAAATTCACCGTTTTTAAATAAATTCATGCAAACCAACACACCTGAAGACGACCGTTTGTGTTATGGTCGAAACGTCGTGATAATTTTTATTGCTTTATATATATTTTTTATTATTTTGTTGTTTCCCTTCAACGTGACTTTACCGAAAGAACTAAGACCGTGAGCCTGCTTTATGTCGGCTTTAGCGTCATACTCTGTGGGAAGATTATCACTTGGCTCAGCGTAGTTTTTAGGTAGTTAGTACGACTTTTAAATTAATGTAGTGCTTCAGGCGTACCCTGTCCATATATATAGGTAAACCAAATGAACCTCTGAATTGATATTTTTCGTTCTCCAAATAACAAAGAAATTGTTATTGAATGTTTCTAGTTATTAGCAGACTCTGTTAGATGTACCCAGTCACCCGCTGTGATTTATCCTCCCTCTTTGTTGCTCCTACAGCCTCCCTTACCTTAGTCAGATGATCTGCATTGCTTTCATCAGATGATGATGTCTCCTCACCGTCCTTCCCCGCATCTCCGATCAGCACGTTTGCCTAGGTACGGTGCGAAAGATGTTCAACATGCATCACGACTTTAAACTGGTGTTGCAGCTTTCAAAAGACTCGAAAGAGGACTGCATCTTTTTTAATCTGATTCAACGAATCTGACTTCTGTCCATCAGATGATGATGATGTCTCCTCACTTTCAGTCTCAAACTGTTGTTGAGGCTTTCAACAACGTGAGCCTGCTTTATGTCGGCTTTAGCGTCACACTCTGTTGTAGTGCTTCAGGCGTACCCTGTCCATATATAGGTAAACCAAATGAACCTCTTAACTGCAATGTTTCGTTCTCCAAATAAAAACGAATTATTGAATGTTTCTAGTTATTAGCACAGACTCTGTTAGATGTGCCCAGTCACCCGCTGTGAGTCATCTCCCTCTCTGCAGCAGATCTTACTGCCCTTACCTTAGTCAGATCATTTTCCTTGTGTCCAACGATTGATGCCTCCTGACTCGTTGACGTTAAACTGGTGTTGCAGCTCTGAAAAACGCTCTCACTGGAACGGCTGCTCACCAGACTCGAAAGAGGGCTGCCCTTGCGAACCGTAGCAGGACTGCCCAGCGAGGTCCCAGCATAGGTGTCCTCATCATCAGAACTGCTTCGGCAACAGCAGCATAGCTTTTTGAAAAACGTTCTGAACAATTTCTTTACACCTTTCTTCATGGTGGCCATGCCACCAATGTGCCAGAGCACCGAAACTTTCCAAAATTTTTTATCACGAGAACGCCAGAGGGCAAGTGAAGACACCTCTGCTTCCCAAGAAATCCGAAGAGCCTGTAGGATGTGACGTCACACGCCGGACTGCAGTGACGTTACAATACGACACCTTATGAGGAGTGTCACTTGACGTCACGCGCCGGACTGCAGTGACGTTTCAATAAGACACCTTATGACAAGTGTCACATGACGTCACAGACTCCCGACTACACCGACGCCACACAACTGCATTTTTAATCTTAGTTCTTTCGGTAAAGTCACGTAGAAGGGAAACAATAAAATAATAAAAACATAAAACAATACAATTCTCACGACGTTTCCACTGCAACACAAGCAATCATCATCAGGTGTGAAAACCACAACAAGAAAATTTGATGATGATTGCTTGTGTTGCAGTGGAAACGTCGTGAGAATTTTATTATTTTATATATATTTATTATTTTATTAATTTATTGTTTCCCTTCTACGTGACTTTACCGAAAGAACCAAGAATATTAATCCCTGCAGCCACGAAAGCTTTAAATCAAAATTTAACTGCATTTTCTTGTTGTGCTTTTCACACCTAATGTTGATTACTTGTGTTGCAGTCGAAACGTCGTGAGAATTTTATTGCTATATATTTTTATTATTTTATTGTTTCCCTTCTACGTGACTTTACCGAAAGAACCAAGAATATGAATCCCTGCATAGTCACGAAAGCTTTCAATCAAAATTTAACTGCATTTGTTGCTCAAATAGCTTTCCTTGGTGCTAATTAACAGAGCTATTGCTTGCCTGCATTAGAAGCGTAACATCACACACAGCCCACTGTATGCGTTAGGTTTCACTTAGCATTAAACACCAGAATCCACTCTAGCAAGAATTCCATCCTGGCATGGAGGACACCTTGCGTTACATTACAGGTTTCCCAAAATTCCACTTTTATTAATTTACTCCCAATTCAAATTGTTCTGCACTTGTGACATGCTAAGCAACTAACGCTGTCTGATTGGCAACACACCTGCTCAAGCTCTGGGATAACAGGTGTGTGTTGGGCATCAGTGCTTGTCAACTTTGCTCTAATTAGTGTATTTTCTAATATTCAATAACGTATTTAATTACTCATTGAGGTTTAATGAGCTCACCTGTCTCGATTTTTGTCCAATTGTTGCAGATACGAGTCACAACACTTGATTCATGTGCAGTGATATCAATGTGAATTAAAGTGCTCTGTTACCAATAAAGTACAATTTTGACTGGAGAAGATCAATGGGTGGGGTTTGGGAATCTGAGACGGTACAATCACGAATGTTAATCAAATCTACATATATGAGGGCTTAGCCTGCTTCACGTCGGCTTCAGTCGCACAATGTAATTTTTTCAAGTATTCAGCACGGGGTTTAAATTAATGCAGCGCTTCAGGTTGACCCTGCTGAAATGTAGCTGTTGTATATGTGGGTGTGTGAAAATTGATGACAAATAATTAAAATTAAATGAAATTCGAAATTTGCATAATTAATCCAAAATTATGTTAATTCGTGTAATTATGCGTATAACTATGCTAATTAGAGAGGTGATCGTATTAATTTATACGAGTGGTTGTGTTAATGATAGCCTTCATGATAATCAGGTCCCCGCCTCGTTGACGAGGTGGGGTTATCAATCAGGATAACGCAATCAATCGTGTGCAGTTACCCTAGTGTCAATTCGGCCTCGTTGTCTAACTTCGTATTATTGATCAGCATAATACAATGATTCTCGCTTTAACACTCCCCGAGTGTTCATATTTTAGGTCCCATGTTCACATCGTTCGCTTTAGTTTAATGAGTGTGGATTGGTGTGTTTATAGTTTTGGTTCCCGAGTTCATATCTCGTCGCAGGATACAGATCTTATGCAAAAACTTCAGGAAAGAATCACACGACCACTTCTGTATTAATCAATTTATTTTCTAATTAAACCTTAACTATAATATGTATGTGACTCTCAATCTCGGAACTTCAACACGGTATCCACACGGTATCAAGACCGTATCATCAACGACTGTACGATTTCACTTTGATAACACATGGACCCCCCATAAAGCGATTGCTGTTAGTGAGAGAGTCAGAACATGCAAATGCTATGCTACACAAAAGCTTATACATTATAATATGAACGATCATTATGCTTGAAATGGTCAGCACATTACCACAGGCGATTGATTAACATGCAACGGTATTCATATTAAAAGACAATCAAACAGTTATTATTTCCAAAGGCATAAATGTAACAACAGATCCACCGGACAGAATATAAGATTACCGAAATGGCTTAGTGTGAGGGTATGCGGCGGAACGTGTTATCTCACGGGAGATTAATTAATTAATTCGTGAATAAGATTGTATGATCAGAAAATCGGTTTAGCACGATTCCTCCCCGGGAGCGTAGCTCCG
This sequence comes from Petromyzon marinus, assembly GCF_048934315.1. Lineage (NCBI taxonomy): Eukaryota > Metazoa > Chordata > Hyperoartia > Petromyzontiformes > Petromyzontidae > Petromyzon > Petromyzon marinus. Next base: position 87,646 of record NW_027423331.1, on the reverse strand, counting down.
TGGCGAAGGTGCCAAGGCTAATTCGTATTGATGGATCGGTTGGTAACTTATGCGATTAGAAGTACAGTCCAAAACAAAATATTGAAGAGGGAAATTATGAATATACTTATAAATGACGGACTGTTATCACACGAACGATGCTTCCACAGCCAGATGGTTCACGGACTTGAGTGTTCGCTTCTGGTTAAGGACCTGTGTATGTTTGAGTGATATGAATTGTTTTGAATAGTCAGTGTTTGGAATTAATTCTTTGCGTTGCCATACGCTGAAGTTGGCATCGCTTGTAGGAGAAGTAGCCTCGCTCCCTTTAGAGCGGTGAGGTGTGTAGGAGTGCATCATACGAATCGCCGCCCTCCTCCACGCAGCAGCCAGCCTCTGTCCACGGGGGAGAGTTGCTTGATCGCTCTCAGTTCCGCTCAGTGGACACCTCTCCACTGCTGGATGAGCTGCGCGATCACGCTCATGCTGGTTTGCTGAAGCAGTTTCTCTCCGCTGTTGGATGAGCTGCATCGGCACGCTCCCTCTCTCTGGGTGGAGAACTCGAACGTGCTCGTTGCTGGTTTGCTGAAAGCAGGTTTTTCTCCACTGCTGGATGACTCAAGTCGCACGTGCTCTTGCTCTGGTTTGCAGAAGCTCTTGCTTGGTGCGTCGGTCGCTCTGCAGCTGGACTCAATGTAGAATCAGCAATACTCTGTCTTTCAGCTCTTGGAAATCACACTAGGTGACGCCTCACTACCCTGCGAGTCTTGCCAACGTCAGTGGGTAGCAACGGGGCCACTTTGGCTTCTGCTCGCCGCCCCCTGCTCTGCAGCTCGCCGGCTGGCGACCTGTTGCTCTCGTTCCCGATTGGAACTGCTCCTGAGCCGACCCACTGGTCGAACTCCCCGCGTTCCGACCTCCTCCGAGTCGAACTCCCCGAGTTCCGACCCCCCTGGTCGAACTCTTCCGAGTTGCTCCTCCGAGTCGAACTGTCTCCCGAGAGTCGACCCCCCCCCCCCCCCGGTCGAACTCTGGTGAGTTGCTCCTCCGAGTCGAACTGTCTCCCGAGAGTCGACCCACTGGTCGAACTCTGGTGAGCCGACCCCCCCCCCGGGTCGAACTGAGGTTTCAATGCTCAGGATTCTCTTTTTATGCCCAAAAATCCCTTCACTCGGATCCTGCCCACAAGGCGGGGTTTCTTTCGATTTTTGCTGTGTCAGGATTTGTCCATATGTATCTGTGTCCGTGTGTGTGTCTGTACGTGTGTCAGTGTGTGTCCTTGTGCATCACCCACGGTATATTCCGTTGTCATACTCCTACCATAAAACCCACAAGTAAAACAATCAAATGTTATAAATTGTCTCGAAGGCGCCTCTCTGTCTGGGTGCACAACCTGGAGGGAGGGGCGATATTCCCTCCGACTTTCACCGACGCACAAAGAAATGGTTAAAAAGTTTTAAGTTAACATTTCATTTCATCTGAGTTCCATAGTTATGATTCTGTATTAATCCAAGGTCTGAGTCAGCTTCTCGTTGCGGTGTTTGACTCGTGTTTCCCCAAGCGTATACACACTCCTACCCCGCGCTGCAGGGATACAAAGACGGCCGGGATTTCCCTTTCTCTCCGACCCTGGGTTTAACATCGCCCTTTGCTTACGTTGCAGTTTTGCTGTGCGCTTGCATTTCTTTTCCTCTCTACTCTTACTTTAACCCTGCTTATTATTTGCGTATGGGTGGAGGCTAGATCATTTATGTTGACTTAGGAAAACCTGATTGTTATAGGCTTCGGGTCAAGTCGTATAGAAATTATTAAAATATGTAAATACATTTCATATTAAATTAATAGACGGGTGATGGTTACATTGACGTAGCTTGTGGCAGGGTTCAATTGAAGTGGGTGTGAAGATCAATAACTTTAGCCTACCCTGTCGTTAAATTCCGACTTTAAGTTACTTTAATAGTAATGCAGAACCAATTAGCTTTTTTGACTTAACTAGATCTAGGCTAACGAAACCTCCCAGTGACCCTGGCTTTGTGTTTACGTCAGCCCCTTTGCAATCCGCTGCGCTCTGCTCTCTATCTGCTCCCTCTGACCCTGGGAGGGCTCTGAACGTCAAAATCGTGTTAGTGGGTCAAGGTAAATATGACCTCCACATGCCATGCTGAGGCCTGGTTTGGTGTTTTTATTCATTATTAAAATTAAAAGAAACAATAGAAATATGTATCTATATGTATTGGAAAATTACGTGTTAATATTAAGATGGAAAGGGGGGCATATACAACATAGCTAACCCAATTCAATCTCCGATCAAAAATGTTTCGGGATTCAAAAACAAGATAAAAAACAAAACGTGTTATTAGCACAGACTATTATATGCCCCATACTTCAGGAGTATAGCTTAATCACGACCGTTCATGCGTATTACATTACATTTTGGATTCACAAGCATTGACTTAAGTTCGTGCAAAAGAGGCCAGTCTTTTTTGTGATTTAATTAACGAACTTTCAAATTACTTTCCGCGAGCAACAACAACAACGCCATGGCCCGGTGTTTGTAGAACTCTCGCTACGGCGCGTTTCCCAGGGCGGTTCGATTCTGGGTGGACTCTCCAAAGCCTCTGTCGCCCATGGTTGAGAGCCTGGAGCAAGGGGATTTGACGGCGGACCACAGCTTTGCGACTCGAGTGCACGGGCACGCAACAGAGTGGGGCGCCTTGAAAGGGGCTCCCGTGGTGGAGGGAGGTGTCAGTTTGGCTCTTGGCGGCTCGCTGCAGTCTCCTCCGCTGGGGGGAACGAGCCAAGGGGGCCCCTTTGGAAGAAGACGGATTCGGGAGACGTGCCATGCGGCCGGTCCAGTTCCAAGGAATATGCGATGGTGGCGGTGATGATGATGATGATGGCAGAAGTGGGCGGTGGTGATGAAGAAGATGGTGTCAATGTTCGTGGTCATGATGCTGACGGTGGTGGTGAGGACATTGATTTTGCCGACAAAATCATGAATGTTGCAGAGTTTGAAAGAAATCGCAGTGGTGAAGTTCGTGACGACGATGATGGTGGTGTTGGTGATGACGAGCTCAGCGACAATAGCCTTCATTCCGGCGAGTGCGACAACGTCAACAATGACCCTGATATTTTTTTCAACGACGACTTCAGCGTCTCTTCCGTCGAAACGCGCAACTCGCCACCCGCCGACGCGCCAGCTCGATCCTTCCCCAAAGCACCCGAGGCCGAGTGCACCTCTGGGCACGGCTCCACCATCGCGTCGCGCAGCAGCGCAACACGACCAACGGGGATGGAGGAGACAAAGGCGGATCTCGGGCACGGGAGAGGGGCCTCTCGTGGGGATTTCAAAGGCCGTGCCCGCGGGCCCGTGACCCAAGAGCTCGCGCCGCCTAGTCGGTCGGGCCGGTAGGCGGCGAGGAACCGGGGGAGAGCAGCAGTTTATTGGAGCTCTCCTCCGCAGAGACCCCGAGGCTTGGCGAGGAGGCGGAGCAAGAAATCGCCGGGAGCGGTGAGAAAATGAATCGAATTTTTTGATAGACACGCCACACACGACTGGATGAGCGCCTCTCGGCGCCGCGCGGGGCGTGGGGGTTGTTTGAACATACTTCACCGCACTGGTCAGTGCGGGGTAACAGGTCCTTGCAGGGTGGGCTGGTAGGAACATTGGAATTTTGCGCAATTTTATGACATTGTTACGTAAAATTGTGCAAATTGAGAGCGTCTTCCCACTTTTTTGCCCTCAAAATCGTTGAGGGTTCTTCGGACAAATTAACCTCTGTAGAGGAATGGAATGGTGAAATCCTTATTGACTGAAATCTGCTCATTTTGGAGCAATGTATCATAAAATTGTTAAGGGCTGGGCCGAAAAATGACAACAATTGCATTTAAAAAAAATGAGGATTTGTTTCCCGGTATACGGTAGTATGGGGCTTTAGACTCCGGATTATTAGCATTTCTGCTCGAAATCGAAACATGACCGGCTTATGACCTTATACCTGTAAATTTGTGTTGAATATGTCATGACAAAACTGAGAGACAAGGCTTCGAGAGTCTTCGATAGTTCATTATTCCACTATGAAATACTATCTTGGATCACTAAACTACGATTGAGGTGGTGGTTGCATGTTGGATGGGGTTGGCGCAGTTGCGGCGCCTGCTGGGATTGGCTTTGGGTCGATGGCCTCTGCGATTTTGTCTCCGATTTTGTAAAGGGTTCCAGCAACAAATACGGCCTCTGTTTCAGCAAGCAGCTTTTCAACGGTGGCATCCAAAAATCCGTCGGTGTCTTCGAAGTCGTTGTTGCTCATGGTGTTCATGTCTTGTACCGAGAAAAACTCATAGTGCCGAATCCACAAGTGTGAGCACATTGTTGTGAAAGGAACTAAGTATACAGAAAAAATCCATTTGTAAAATATACAACACGGGATATTTCCTCTGCCTTTTGCAATAAAATGCACAAAGTGGTCGTCCATTTTATCCAATTTTATTCACTAAATGTTCAAGGGGGCGTCCATTTTATTCAATGTTATTGGCTGAAAATGTACCAAAGCTGTCTATTTACTCGAAGAATATTTGGCTCGGTTCCATGTAGATTTATTTGTCACCAGGAAAATAAACAAAATTTGAGTCAATAAGAATAGAATAGCCAAATCGTGAGCTATTTCTGGTAGTCTGTACTTCGTATGCCTTTTGGAATGAAATGAACAAAGGAGTCGTCTATTTTATCCTATTTTATTCACTAAAATGCACTGAATTGAATTGAGCTTACTTTTGACATCAATTGAATTGCGTTTGCTATAGACGTAATTTTTTTTTTATTGAAATACATTTTAATTGAAATAAATTTTAAGATACAATGGCATGAAGAGGCTCAAATTTGCCCTTGAAATTAATACCCCTTAACATTTGGGTTTGATATTATTTTATTTGATAATAATATCTGGATTTGTGCACACAATACAAAATAATGAACACGTCACATTTAATAGATGACAGCTCGGGTCTCTTCAAGCTCTCACGGACTCTTGTAGGAATATTTCGCCCTGTCAGCGCGGATGACGGGTGTTCCGCAAGCTGCTGGCAGGATGAATGTGGGAAGGGCTTGGACTGTGGAATTCGGGACTGAGAAAGGCGTCAGTGAATTTGCCACAGCCCCAAAAGCGAAGTTCGCAAGTGAGATAATGTGACTTCCAAATGTTGGGTGCAATAAGACATATCAAGTCTCTGCGCTGTCTTTTGCTGATTTGACACCCAACAGCACGAGATTTGACTTCGTTGAAGTATTGTGACACCCAACAGCACGAGATTTCACTTCTTATGAAAGGGAACGGACGGACGGACGCATTAATCTATTGCAGGCTGGTACACTCAGTTACAACTTCGTTCCTACCAGTAAAAGGTGGGCAGCATATACGTGGATGCATTGAAGTACAGAACGATTGTTTACGTAGCCCCGCAGCAGCCTATAGCACCTGTTTGTGCGTAGTAGTGGTCGCCCATACAAGCCCTATCCAGATTGAACCCTGCTTAGCTCCCTGATCTGATGGGATTGGACTCGTATTCTTCATCAGCTGCATTGACGATTGAACCTCGCCATCAATAGGTCATCCCTAACAGTTCATCATACTCATCCTCGAAATTATGTTTTTCCATAACGCTTGTTTACCCAATAATCAATTTTTTTCAGGCCAGTCCTACCACGTTTTTGCAGTCTGTGGGGGTGATGATTGCCATGATTCCAATCGCGGGTACTTTTTTTACGTCACAAATTTGGAGAAAAACGTCGGCACGCACAATGGCTTCATGCTTGCGAATTACGCCACGGGGATCTTGGATGCGAAGCAGACTGCGTGTTTAAAAATGCATTCTAATCTATTGTAGTTGATACTCCAGAGGTGTATAATTATCGGAACGTCCGCAGGAATCGAAACGTAAATCCTCTGCAACGTGGAGCGGACGCGGAATCGCCGCCGATTATCATCATGGCACACACACACACGCGATCATACGCTTTGATTTTTTTTTAGGGAAAGGGGTTGGTGGATCACGCCGATTTTTCCAGTCCTAAATCGGCTCGACTCCCGAGGATGCGAGGAGATGCCTGTGCAGATACAGAAAAAAACCCACACGTTATCCTCGTGTTACGCGTTGTTTTCTCCCAGTATTCCTTTCACGTGAAGCCAAACTTCATGCGATTTGCAAAACGTCCCAACGCACCAGAACCCTCCTGACAAGTAATCTCGAGACTGAATGTGACTTTCCTGCGTAATTAGCATTATTTGTCACGTGGCCATTAAATGTGGTGTATTTTTACGTTTTTAAAGTCCAAGTTGTGTCACTTCAGGTGAGCTACCAGCAGAGGGCAGTGTGCAGAAAAAGGATTTGAATCATGTACACGGAGCTTTGTGAGTAGCGTGTTTACCTCCCGCTTGGGTGGCTTTTCTCATGGTCCATGTGACACAAATATGGTCAAGAGCCACGGCCCATTGGAGGCGAACCTTACTGACAAAATTCCATCTTGCATCTCTCGACCATACTAATAAAAAAGCACACTTGAGTCCATCAACCTATCTACCTTTTTGGATGAATGCTATCCACGCAGGAGCATCAGCAGCCATGATCAATTTACGACTTGATGAAGGCCTCCCCAAGCCATTACAGGTCCGCGAGCGATGTTCAATGTAACAACGCATAGAGCCACGTGCGCACGAGCCGATGTAATCGCTCCATCTGCGCGATTGAAGTTCTCTTTTGAGATGTTCCTCTTCTTTGGCTGTAACTCCTTAATTGATCTCGACCATCGGTAATTCAAATATTATTACTGCAATTACAAAGTGGAATGACCTTCCCGCAGGGAGCGCCCGTGGATGATCCGTGGACCGAGTGGGTGTGCGTGCAGATCGAGTCGGCCGTGGAACACGAGCTGGTGGAGGAAGGAGGTCACGTCCCAGACCCAATCTTCATGCTCTAGGCCAGTGTTTTTCTCTAATTTTCAGAGGTGGGGGGGGGGGCTACTTTCGCCAATAACACATCAGTGTGATGGTCGCCACGTATTTAAAATTATTGTGATTTGACAGCACGATGAACATTTTTCAAATTTGTATTGTCGGGGGCTGCCCGTTAGGGGCCACACTAAAGGCCATCAGGGGCCACCAGTGGCCCGCGGGACTTGCAATGAAGAACACTGCTCTAGGCAATCATCGGCACCCTCACCGGTTGCATTCAATAATCGATTATTACGAGGGCTTCTGCACACCGGTATGATTATTTGACCATACTTCACCATTCCGATCAGTGTGGTTTGCAGGCATGGACCAAACGTGGCGATCATAGAAGTGCAGTAGAACAGTGGATATGCTGCATGTAGCCCCAAAGCCTTTAACAAGCTGGTATGACCACCTATTTATCACTATCCAGCTCAAGTCTGCTTGGCTTCCGAGATCGGGTACATTCCGGGTGATTGTCACAGGTGGCATTAATATACATGGTAGATATTTAATTACATTACTGCAAGGTAGACCTTATAAATGCCACATGAGCAGACGGCCATAGTAGGCATACAATAATACGCGAGGTTTTTTACGTAAGTTTTTTCTGTAAACGTAATGACGATCTGTACAATTAAAAGCACACCAGGGTACAATATATGTACAGTACAACGATGGACTGCAGATTTGGGGCCTGCAATCGAATGAAGTTTCAAACCAGTATTTTTTTTTTATTTTCATGAACGGCATCTGCAGCATCTGGTTTAAGTACGGCAGCGCTGACGACAATTTCACACATGAGTGGCCACTCTTATCCTTGGTTAGTTTATAACATGGAACACACAAGCCCGAATGACTGCCACCAGAAATGTGCGACCTTGTAAAGTGAGCGGTATATTACAACACAACATCGCGATAGCATGTGCAAAAAAAATACATACTGTTTATACGTATATCACAGCGGAATTGCTTTTTCTCAGGCCAAGCAAATGTGTGGAAGCAGACAAGCGAGCGAATGAATATAGCAGGCGTTACTAAAAAGATCTCCAAAATTCTAAACAAACACAAGTTCCTGGTCCGGTTCAATACAGTACGCAAATTTCGTGATCTGATCCCATCCGTGAACGATGTCATTCCTGACTTACAGTACCCCGGGGTTTACAAATTGAGCTGCACTTGTGATGATTGCTATATCGGGGAGACGACACGACATGTCTCTGACCGAATTCGCGAGCACAAATCAGATTTGAAACACGGCAGAACGAATGATTCTGCCGTAGCTGACCACTGTTACAATGCTGTTGGTGATCACGATATAGTTTTCTCCGATACCAAGGTCCTTTGTAAACCCACGGGTTTTCATCAGAGATTTATCCACGAGGCAATTCAGATTTACAAACACAGACACAATTTCAACCGAGAAGATGGTTTCAAATTAAGCAACCATTGGAAAGATCTTCTTTGGTTCTTTCGGTAAAGTCACGTAGAATGAGAATAAAATAATAAATTGATAAAATAAAATAACACAATAATATAATAATATTCTCTCTCTTTGTGAGAATATTATTGCGTTATTTTATTTCATCAATTTATTATTTTATTCTCATTCTACGTGACTTTACCGAAAGAACCAAAGAAGATGAATCATTGCAGTCACGAAAGCTTTAAATCGAAACATTGGAAAGATGTTCTAAATCATACCAAACATTAAACTAATTTTCAATGGTATTTATCCAAATAGTGATATACCAAACTTTCACAGAAGCTTATTTCACTTCACACCTACATTTGTAAACTCCCCCCCCCCCCCCCCCCCCGTGCCGGTCCTCTACGTTCCACTTCACACCCCCTCCCCCCCTCCGTGCCGGTCCTCTTGTGCTTTACGGTCATTTTATGCTAATTCCTTTGTCAAAGCGTTTGGTTTCCTCCCACACAGCTTAAAAGGACGCGACCTGGGCTGGACTGTCTTCGCTCCAACGCTGTCCTCGTGACAGTACGGTCCCCTTCACCTGATGAAGGCCACTTGTGTTGTGGCCGAAACATCGTGATTTTTGTTATTTTATTTTTTTACCTACGTGACTTTACCCAATAGAACCAAAGAGTACAGCTTTATCCTATTGGTGGTTTTATTCCGCGCGAGTATCCCGCTAACTACTAGTGTCTGTGTGAGTCAGCAGGCCCTCCAAACCTATTCCTCGAGGAGTCCAGATTCAGCTTATCCTGCATATAGCTCCGTTTTCTACCCTCTATTCAATAGCCCAAACTTACCTCTCCTCTACTTACGATTCCTTCCACTCTGCTGCGCTGAACGCTGTAGAAAGGCGATACTGTGAGTCGTCTCCGGAGAGGGTTGAGTCTCGCTGCGCTGGGCTCGTCGCACGGAGATAGATAAGTCACTGCGTGTGAAGAGATAGACGAGTCAATGTGTGTGAGGGAGATAGAGAGAGAACCACTGTGTGTGCGGGGAGTGAAGAAGAGACTGTGTGGGGAGACAAGGAGTATGAGCGGACGGTGCTGAGGGGAATTCGAGTGTTCGAGTTGGTGGAGCGCGGAGAGGAGAAATTATAGTGTGTGTGTGTGAAATTATATATAGTGTGTGTGTGAAATTATATATATAGTGTGTGTGTGTGTAATGATATATATAGTGTGTGTAATGATATATAGTGGGTGTGTGTGTAATTATATATAGTGGGTGTGTGTAATTATATATAGTGGGTGTGTGTGTAATTATATATAGTGTGTGTGTGTAATTATATATAGTGTGTGTGTGTAATTATATATAGTGTGTGTGTGTGTAATTATATATAGTGTGTGTGTGTGTAATGATATATAGTGTGTGTGTAATGATATAGTGTGTGTGTGTGTAATTATATAGTGTGTGTGTGTAATTATATATATAGTGTGTGTGTGTAATTATATATATAGTGTGTGTGTGTAATTATATATATAGTGTGTGTGTGTAATTATATATATAGTGTGTGTGTGTAATTATATATATAGTGTGTGTGTGTAATTATATATAGTGTGTGTGTGTAATGATATATATATAGTGTGTGTGTGTAATGATATATATAGTGTGTGTGTGTAATGATATATATAGTGTGTGTGTGTAATGATATATATAGTGTGTGTGTAATGATATATATAGTGTGTGTGTAATGATATATATAGTGTGTGTGTGTGTAATGATATATATAGTGTGTGTGTGTAATTATATATAGTGTGTGTGTGTAATTTTATATATAGTGTGTGTGTGTAATGATATATATATAGTGTGTGTGTAATGATATATATATAGTGTGTGTGTAATGATATATATAGTGTGTGTGTAATGATATATATATAGTGTGTGTGTAATGATATATATAGTGTGTGTGTAATGATATATAGTGTGTTTGTGTGTGTAATGATATATATAGTGTGTTTGTGTGTGTAATGATATATATAGTGTGTTTGTGTGTGTAATGATATATATAGTGTGTTTGTGTGTGTAATGATATATATATAGTGTGTTTGTGTGTGTAATGATATATATAGTGTGTGTGTAATGATATATATAATGTGTGTGTAATTATATATAGTGTGTGTAATTATATATAGTGTGTGTGTAATGATATATATAGTGTGTGTAATGATATATATAGTGTGTGTAATGATATATATAGTGTGTGTGTGTGTGTGTAATGATATATATATAGTGTGTGTGTGTGTAATGATATATATAGTGTGTGTGTGTAATGAGATATATATAGTGTGTTGTGTGTAATGATATATAGTGTGTGTGTAATGATATATAGTGTGTGTGTGTAATGATATATAGTGTGTGTGTGTGAAATTATATATATAGTGTGTGTGTGTGAAATTATATATATATAGTGTGTGTGTGTGAAATTATATATAGTGTGTGTGTGTGATGATATATATAGTGTGTGTGTGTGATGATATATATAGTGTGTGTGTGTAATGATATATATAGTGTGTGTGTGTAATGATATATATAAAGTGTGTGTGTGTGTAATGATATATATAAAGTGTGTGTGTGTGTAATGATATATATAAAGTGTGTGTGTGTGTAATGATATATATATAGTGTGTGTGTGTGTAATGATATATATAGTGTGTGTGTGTAATGATATATATAGTGTGTGTGTGTAATGATATATATAGTGTGTGTAATGATATATATAGTGTGTGTGTGTAATGATATAAATAGTGTGTGTGTGTAATGATATATATAGTGTGTGTGTGTAATGATATATATAGTGTGTGTGTGTGAAATGATATATATATAGTGTGTGTGTGTGAAATGATATATATATAGTGTGTGTGTGTGAAATGATATATATATAGTGTGTGTGTGTGAAATGATATATATAGTGTGTGTGTGTGAAATGATATATATAGTGTGTGTGTGTGAAATGATATATATATAGTGTGTGTGTGTGAAATGATATATATATAGTGTGTGTGTGTGAAATGATATATATATAGTGTGTGTGTGTGAAATGATATATATATAGTGTGTGTGTGAAATGATATATATATAGTGTGTGTGTGTGAAATGATATATATAGTGTGTGTGTGTGAAATGATATATATATAGTGTGTGTGTGTGAAATGATATATATATAGTGTGTGTGTGTGAAATGATATATATATAGTGTGTGTGTGTGAAATGATATATATATAGTGTGTGTGTGTGAAATGATATATATAGTGTGTGTGTGTAATGATATATATAGTGTGTGTGTGTAATGATATATATAGTGTGTGTGTGTTATGATATATATAGTGTGTGTGTAATGATATATATAGTGTGTGTGTGTGTAATGATATATAGTGTGTGTGTGTAATGATATATATAGTGTGTGTGTGTAATGATATATATAGTGTGTGTGTGTAATGATATATATATAGTGTGTGTGTGTAATGATATATATAGTGTGTGTGTGTAATGATATATATAGTGTGTGTGTGTAATGATATATATAGTGTGTGTGTGTGTAATGATATATAGTGTGTGTGTGTAATGATATATATAGTGTGTGTGTGTGTAATGATATATATAGTGTGTGTGTGTGTGTAATGATATATATAGTGTGTGTGTGTGTGTAATGATATATATATAGTGTGTGTGTGTGTGTGTAATGATCTATATATAGTGTGTGTGTGTGTAATGATCTATATATAGTGTGTGTGTGTGTAATGATCTATATATAGTGTGTGTGTGTGTGTGTAATGATCTATATATAGTGTGTGTGTGTGTGTAATGATATATAGTGTGTGTGTGTGTAATGATATATATAGTGTGTGTGTGTGTAATGATATATATAGTGTGTGTGTGTAATGATATATATAGTGTGTGTGTGTAATGATATATATATAGTGTGTGTGTGTAATGATATATATATAGTGTGTGTGTGTAATGATATATATATAGTGTGTGTGTGTAATGATATATATATAGTGTGTGTGTGTAATGATATATATATAGTGTGTGTGTGTAATGATATATATATAGTGTGTGTGTGTAATGATATATATATAGTGTGTGTGTGTAATGATATATATAGTGTGTGTGTGTAATGATATATATATAGTGTGTGTGTGTGTAATGATATATATAGTGTGTGTGTGTAATGATATATATAGTGTGTGTGTGTAATGATATATATATAGTGTGTGTGTGTAATGATATATATAGTGTGTGTGTGTAATGGTATATATAGTGTGTGTGTGTGCGGAACGATGGAAATAAAAGTTACGGTGGAAGAAAGTCGATTGTCGTCCGAGTGAATCCAAGGCACTACACACACATACAAGCATTTGTTAAATTAATCGTTTATAAACATGGGAGGTAGGGGGGAGGGGGCTGGCTTTCATTTCTCTGCCGGAGTCAAAGGCACAGATGTACAAAAATGACGCATTAACCACTGCACTGCTTGCGGAAGCACAAAACGCGACTACAAAGCGTGCGGAAGCGGGCTGGTCATGCATGGCCCTTTAGGACCGACGGTGCCGGACAGTGCGCCCATAAGGGGGCTTTTTGCCAGAACGCTGCACACCTGCACCTGCACCTGCACCGCCTCGGTCTCTTCTCGAGCAGCATGATGTCTTCCGAGGACGGGGTACCAGTCTCCATGGACACAACCGCACCGTTCAGGTCCTGCGCCGGATCACAACGGGCTAAGGTTGACATCTGTGTTCGGCAGGACCCCCCCCCACCGCACCTGCCCTCGTGCTTGCCCAAAGTGCATAATTAATTATTAACTCGCTCGCTCACGCCGTAGAAACACCATTGCAGAAAAAACACCCAACAATAACACATTTCAATTCAGGGGAGCGAGGTGGCTGAGAAGTGAGAGCATGGAACCAGAACTGCCGAAATCCTGGATTTGAATCCAAGCAACCACCCAGATTTAAATTGGGTTTTGGAGTGGAATGAGTTGATGGTCTCAGCTCAGTCACCCATTGAACGCACCCAAATAACATTTAATGTAACACTTAATTTGGCTAAATTCCAGCTTTGAGAATAAAAAATCAGTTTCACTGTCATCATACACAAACCAATCTCGCAGAAAAGTGCACGGATTTTGCACATTCTTTTCCATGTTCTTTGTGATCCAAGTGTTATGCCAGGCAATATGCACAGAATATAATTGTTTTGTAGACACTCATCTCTAGTTCATTATTTTGATCCCTTTTCACCTTCAATAATTGCCCTTGATACACACTTAGATTTCCCAGATGTCTCCCTCTAATATTTCTCCAGTTTAAATAAAAGATTGATCCAGTTTAAACAGCGACTTTGATTCAATGATTATTTCCTCTTGTTCAGTGAACTTTTTTCATGGCTTTTGTTTTGCTCATTTATCTTTCGCCCCACTTTGCAGCCTTCTTTGGTATTTCTTCAATAATTTCCTGTATTACTTTACTTTTGGTTGTTATAATGACGATGTCATTAGGGAATCTGAGATGGCTATTTTTTCTACAATTTATCAAATCTAATTTTCAGAAAATGTGTGAGTGGATTTGTGAATAGCCTTGTTTGACTAACCTTCCACTATGAATTTTGTTACTTCCTTCATCAAAATATCAGTGTAGGTTGTTAATATTTTGTACATTGTTTTTATTTCCAAACATTTCTTATATTTAATGTAGGCCTTGATTCGAGAACTTAAATGAGTATCAATTTTCATTGCGTCAAGTACTTCTTTCAGTCTACAAAGGCCAAGCACAATGGTAAATGATATTCATTAATTTTCAATTTAAAATCTAACATATACATAGGTTTTATAATTTTGCTCCAATATCTGGTCCCGCTTCTTTGATGGTGTCTACAGTTATACCATGGTTTGCTGCTTTGCAAGACCATGAGATATAGCCATGGCTTTGAAAGGCCTTAATTCAGCAGTGGATAGATCGTGTCTGTGGATGATTGAACAAGGTAGCAACAATGCTTCGCAGAGACAGAATCATAAAACCAGGAAATCGTAACACATGACCCAGCGGGAAGCACATTCGCCACTCGTTACAGAGGTTCACGGTTCGAATCCGTCGGCCGCCCTCGTTATTACTGCGGTGTGCATCAACCATAAAAATAAGTGCCATCGACTTCAGAGTGGACGTAAAAAGAATCCTTGACATTATTCGCAAGAATGTGTGCCGGCATTCAAAGGGGTCAAATTATTACATTTACCAAAAGATTTCTCACTGGGATTATACGTAGCAATCTTCACTTCCTAGTGGGGAAAAGTTGGTTAGACCCTCCTGAAAACAAGTCATGAGACTCCATGAGGTTTCCTTCGGTAATCAGGCCTAGTAAAAAGCCAAATGAAACTCAATGTATAAATAAATAAACACTTTAACTCTTCCAACAAATTATACCTGAGGATTCGATTTGGCACTCTGTGACCCCGGCTGGACACGTGACTGGACCCCAGTGGGGGCCGGGGGCCTAGGGGGCACCTTGGAGGGCACGTGGACAGCAGGGGGGCTTCGAGAGGGTTCTCGAAGGGAGGTGTGGCCGGGGCGGGGCCCGGGCACGCCGAGGCCCATATAAGCAGCCGCCTCACGAGGTTCGAGGCTGCCCGTATCAAGAACGAAGATGCATCGTGAAGATGCCAAGAAGAGTCAAGCATCCAGTCAGTGGACCTGGCAGTAGCCCACCTGGCTGGGTCACGCTAGAGTATTTGAGAAGTATGTGTTAGCTAGAGTAGGTCGGTGGTCACCACCTTATGTGCAGTGTTATATTACTTACCGTTCTAATAAATCAGCGTTGCCTCCCAAGGAGTCGTGTGTGCACCTAATTCGAACCCACTACAAATATATAAGGTAGTACTGTATTTAAAGTCACGTGTCAATCCACTGCTGGATGAGGGTCTCCACACTGCGGGCCGTGAGGTTATTGACCATACTTCACCACGCTAGTCAAGGTGGCGTTGCATAGATGAGTGCAAAGAAAGTACAATTGATTTTGCTGCACTGCCCTCTGCTGCCCACAACAGCAGCCTGGAAAGAGCCAACACTAACAAACATAATACTGTAAAAATATTTTAAAATCACCCCATCACAGAGATGAAAAAAAACATGACTACATATCACTGTGACCTGTTATATTTACTGTGAATCATCAAATAATAAATTGTTTAAATCCACGCCTATACAGGCCACCATACTTCAATAGTGATTACCGTTGGTAGGGCTATTTTAATACACACAATGGACAGGAAGGACAAGATCAAAGGGCTCTCATAATCCACATGCAGAGTGTACGTTGCCTCATTAATCCCCTCACCCCCACTTTGCGCAAGAGCGTAGAAGTGTGGTTACCACATCTACGCCTCTATAAGGAAACAGGTGGACTTCACAAATTTGGTTGTCGCCTGATGAAGCTGGTTGTAATTACTGGCGAAACATCGTACTCAGATTGTCAATGTTGTGGCTTCGCTCTCCATCACACCGATGTGCTGTACTAGTGACCAATTTACATGTTCTGTTTACGTGACAACCCTTACTAGTTGGCTGTGTCGGGTGGTGGCGGGTTTTAACGACACATTTATATATTTAAGCGAACTAACCCAAAATACCTCTATTATGGATGTAATTTATCTTGCATTTTAATTCCATGAGCAAAGTTGCAAATTAAGCAAATATTGTCGAGACGATCATTGGTTGAACTTTGATCAAGTGAGCTGTTCTAATTGTGCACATTTCCATCAATGTTGCTTATAATATTTGGTTATCTGTAATATTTGGTTAGAGGTTATATAAGAGATGGCCTGCCCGCATGTTTGGTGGACAATGGGTGCATGCGGAGATGGTGTGGACTTCGTCTTCATCGGCGGCAGCCCCTTGGGGTTCGAGGATGACACCCATCAGATCTTGAGGTGGCTGAGGAGTCCAATTCACGATCTGCAGATCTTTGAGCTTTGGGGTCACGTGGTCCCAGATAGAAGTGGGAGCCACAATGCTGGGTTAGCTTCCTTTTCTGTTGTTATTTGGCAGCGATTCGGCATCAAGACGTTGGGTCTCAGTGGGCCGTCGCCTGGTGGATGCAGCAGCGCCACCCAAGGTGGGCGGCAGCCTACTCCGTCGAATCTCGAAGCCTGATGTTTCTGTACTTCAGGGAGGACTTGAGGGTGTCCTTGAACTGCTTACTTTGTCCTCCCCTCGTCCGCTGCCCATTAGAGAGCTGGGAGAAAAGGATCTGGTGGGGAAGGCAGTTCTCAGGTACGCGGAAGCAGTGGCCAGTCCATCAGAGTTGTTTTTTTAGAAGTATTGCTTCAATGCTGGTGGTGTCAGCATGGAGGACACTTGCACTTGATCCCCTGGATTTGATGGAGGCAGTGCTGTTGGAAACGCTCAAGCGCAATGACATGGCACCAATACATAGACAACATACCGGCAAGACTTAAAATCCTAGCATACCATCTTTAAAACTATCACATCTACACAAACACCGAGTCTACACAACATGTAGCTTCAGATAATTTCGGTGCAACAAAAAACAGATGGTTACTCATGACAGCCACATGGTAGACTATGTTGGGACAAACAAAACCTTTCCGTTAACGCTCATCAGAATATTTATTTATACAGCAGGAATCCGATGAGCTATAAACCTCTTTTTCACAGATGTCCAGTCGGGGCAGGTGAGAATAATACAACACAACACAAAAACTTGACAGTGAAAAGTATAGCAAATATATACAAATAATACTAAACTATGTTTTATCCTACCAGGTAAAGCATACTGAGCTATGAGCCTCTCATTCAGAAGCAACCTGGCAACAAATGATAGCTTAATAAACTGGTTTATCTTATAGAAATTTATTACAGCAAAATAATCAATAATCTAAACAAATTTCGATTTAAAGCTTTCGTGACTGCAATGATTCATCTTCTTTGGTTCTTTCGGTAAAGTCACGTAGAATGAGAATATAAGAATAAATTGATAAAATAAAATAACACAATAATATTCTCACGACGTTTCGGCCACAACACAAGCGGCCTTCATCAGGTGAAGGGAGCGAGACTGTCTGGTAGAACAGCGCTGGAGTGAGAGAGCCACGTTCAGATCACGGCTTTTAAGCTGTGTGAGAGGAACAAAGAGCCTTGACGAAGGAATTAGCATAAAATTTAGCATTGAAAAGGCTGAATGATTAGCTTGTGACTGGTCACAGAAATAGCTATGTTAAAAGTTAAAGCATACACATCCGCAGAGGCACCCATTGTTAAAAGGAATTAGCATAGAATTTAGCATTGAAATAGCTAAATTAAGGCATTCGCTTGTAACTGCTACAGAAATAGTTACGTTGAAGTCAGAGCATACACATTCACCGAGGCACTTAGTACAAATCAAAACAGGAGAATTTAGCATTGAAATAACTAGGCGAATTTAGCATTGAAATAACTGGGTGATTTGCTGGTGACTGGTCACAGAAATGACTACACATCTGAGCTATTCACAGTACTATATAGTGAACCAATAAAAATTAAAATATAAATTACCTTCATGTTATCAATAAACTCTATATTCTCCAATCAGCTAAGCTACCAACCATAAGTCGTTATATATCACAATGCTATATGGCGAAAAAATGGGTGGATTCTTACCCTCAAATTTCCGTACCACGGATAGCTACGGGCCCCGTTCAGACGGACGAGTTCGTCCATGGTCGGAACAGAGGAGGGGGAGAGAGACAGCTGCGAAGCCCTAGTATACTCCATGTTGTAAACCATACCATTAACCGTGGTGTGAGAGGTATTAAGAGGCAATGCTGGCGAAAGAGCTGCGGTCTGAAGGTCATCGTAAAATTACAATTAATTAAGAACAGAAATGATTTAACACATCTTTCCAGTGGTTACTAAGCCTGAATCCATCTTCTCGGTTGAAATTGTCTCTGTGCTTGTATATGTGAATGGCCTCATGAACGAATCTCTCATGGTAGCCAGTTGGTTTGCAAAGAACCTCCGTCTTGGAGAAGTCAATGTCATGTGAGCCCACTGAATTGTAACAGTGATCTGCCACGGCCGATTCAACAGCATTAATTGATGAGAACAAACAGTTCTTGTTGAAACCCTCTGCTGCCAGACCACCAAGATTATATGGCCTTCCAAAGATACACAAAGAAGATACACCCCTTCGTCCCATCGTCTCTACTATCAGCTCCCCCACCTACAAACTGGCACGTTTTCTGGCTGATATACTGCGACCTTTCACTGGAAAAACCACCTCTGCGGTACTAAATTCTACTCACCTGGTATCGACAATCAAAGACATTTCCCTGTCCCCAAACGACCTGCTTGTCAGTTTTGATGTGGTGTCCTTGTTCACCAAAGTCCCGGTACCTGACACCATCGCTATCATTGAAGACCTGGTTCATCAAGGACTGCATACTGATGTACCCCCCCTGGTGAGACATTGCTTAACCAACACATACTTCACCTGGAATGGAACTTTCTACAAACAAACTGAGGGCACCCCAATGGGCTCCCCCCTATCTCCGGTTGAAGCCAACGTATTCATGGAAAAATTTGAAACTGACGCCATCCAGACTGCCACTCTACGCCCGACCTTATGGAAGAGGTACGTTGATGACACCTTTGTCATCTGGCCACATGGCCAGCCTGCTCTAGACCAATTCCGCGACCACATCAATTCCATACACCCAGCCATCAGATTTACCATGGAGGTTGAAAAAGATGGCAAACTACCCTTTCTGGATGTCTTAATTAAAAGGAGACATGATGGTTCAATGAGCCACTCTGTCTACAGGAAAGCTACCCATACAGATGCTTACTTGAAACCGGATTCCCACCACCATCCATCCCAGAAGAACTGCCTCATCAAGACTCTATACCATAGAGCCCAATGCATTTCCGACCAGGAACACATTACCAGTGAACTCAAGCACGTACACCAGGCTCTCAGTGCTAATGGCTACTCCGACTACACAATCCGCAAAGCCATCACTCCAGTCATGAAGAAGGATCCTCTTGTGGAGCCACTCAAAACCATCACCTTACCCTACATTGCAGGGGTCACTAAAAAGATCTCCAAAATCCTGAATAAACACAAGATCCAGGTCCGATTCAACACAGTACACAAAATCCGTGATTTAGTTCCATCTGTAAAAGATGCTCTTCCAGACATACAGTACCCGGGCGTTTACAAACTAAAGTGCCTCTGTGGTAGTAGCTACATTGGAGAAACCAAAAGACATATCTCGGACCGCATCCGCGAACATAAAGCAGACTTGAAACACGGTAAGACGAACTCCTCGGCCGTGGCAGATCACTGTTACAATTCAGTGGGCTCACATGACATTGACTTCTCCAAGACGGAGGTTCTTTGCAAACCAACTGGCTACCATGAGAGATTCGTTCATGCGGCCATTCACATATACAAGCACAGAGACAATTTCAACCGAGAAGATGGATTCAGGCTTAGTAACCACTGGAAAGATGTGTTAAATCATTTCTGTTCTTAATTAATTGTAATTTTACGATGACCTTCAGACCGCAGCTCTTTCGCCAGCATTGCCTCTTAATACCTCTCACACCACGGTTAATGGTATGGTTTACAACATGGAGTATACTAGGGCTTCGCAGCTGTCTCTCTCCCCCTCCTCTGTTCCGACCATGGACGAACTCGTCCGTCTGAACGGGGCCCGTAGCTATCCGTGGTACGGAAATTTGAGGGTAAGAATCCACCCATTTTTTCGCCATATAGCATTGTGATATATAACGACTTATGGTTGGTAGCTTAGCTGATTGGAGAATATAGAGTTTATTGATAACATGAAGGTAATTTATATTTTAATTTTTATTGGTTCACTATATAGTACTGTGAATAGCTCAGATGTGTAGTCATTTCTGTGACCAGTCACCAGCAAATCACCCAGTTATTTCAATGCTAAATTCGCCTAGTTATTTCAATGCTAAATTCTCCTGTTTTGATTTGTACTAAGTGCCTCGGTGAATGTGTATGCTCTGACTTCAACGTAACTATTTCTGTAGCAGTTACAAGCTAATGCCTTAATTTAGCTATTTCAATGCTAAATTCTATGCTAATTCCTTTTAACAATGGGTGCCTCTGCGGATGTGTATGCTTTAACTTTTAACATAGCTATTTCTGTGACCAGTCACAAGCTAATCATTCAGCCTTTTCAATGCTAAATTTTATGCTAATTCCTTCGTCAAGGCTCTTTGTTCCTCTCACACAGCTTAAAAGCCGTGATCTGAACGTGGCTCTCTCACTCCAGCGCTGTCCTACCAGACAGTCTCGCTCCCTTCACCTGATGAAGGCCGCTTGTGTTGTGGCCGAAACGTCGTGAGAATATTATTGTATTATTTTATTTTATCAATTTATTCTTTTATTCTCATTCTACGTGACTTTACCGAAAGAACCAAAGAAAATCTAAACAAATGTTTGTGAAAGTTATCCCATCATATCAGATGTTTATTAATGTCCTTCCTTTTGAGAAACCTAGACCATTATCGCTCACTAGGTGGGTTAGGATTGAAAACTAGCTACAGGCAGTCCCCGGATTATAGGGATGAAACTACAGTAATTAAAGAAAACGGTACGGGAGGCACAACTATTTCCGGCTATGGGATTTTATCTAGATTTGGGGGAAATTGTTGAGTTTCCGACATACGGAAAATTCAGGTTGCGGATCTTCCTCGGGAACCTAATGCTTCCGTAACCCGGGGATTGCCTGTAAGGAGGGAGCATCTGATATCAGTCTAAATCTCTAAGTCTCCAATGTGTCTGCTAAGGTGCGCGTGTGTGTGTATGCAGTGTGTCTCCGGCTCGTCTTCTTTCTTCCTTGAGTGTCCTTTGTGTAGTCCGAGCACTTCGGAGCTCTCTGTGTGTTCTTGATGCCACCCAGTTTGAAGACTGAGAGTCCTCGATGTCCACTGGGATGGCATTCTACTCTGGTGACCTACACATAGCACACATCATCACCATCACAATTATTCCACTGGCCAACAGGACACCACAGAAAACTGCCTGTCATTGAAACTACCTAGAGAAATGAATTGCACCGAAAATGGCTGATAACTCACGTGGTAACCACCTTCAAAATATAATTGTGGGCCGAGTAAGAGTGCGTACAACACTGTCAGACAACACTGTTTGACTTAGGGTAAATTCTCCAGTTTGAGGTTTTATGGTTTGTGAAAATACATCATGAGTACAACTTACCGCATATAGAAGAGGATGTAGGCCTGGTCTTGAAGCACTTCTGACTTGGCGACTGGCTCCACGTCAGCATCGTCCATTCTGAACCAGCTGCCATTGCTGACCTGAAGGAAAAAATACATGTACACTTAATTACGATCATTACCCAATTGCACCTGACTCATTTAAAAGCCAGCCATAGTGACAGATCATGAAAGTGGAATATTATATGGAAGTTAACACGTGTACTCATATGCTTCGTGTGTGTGTGTGTATGTATTATCATAGAGGGAAACAGTAGCGTAGCGGTTAGCACATTGCACTACGAACCCGGCAACCAGAGGTCAATTCCCGCTTACGACGTAACACCAGTGACGATTATCTCAACTGGTCGTGGGCCTCGTTCCCTCGGTCCACTCAGCCTCAAATGAACACATGGTGCAATATGTAAAAATTACCACTCAGGGGACAAAGGCGGCCGGGTGTAGTGCTGGCCACCCACCCCCGCGTGTGTCATTCTGGCTTTGACAGGTGCTCATGAACAGCACTTGCCCCAACAGTCGGGTAAGGCTATATGGGGGATATTTGTTTTTTTGTTTATCATGCAGAACATCACCTTGTTGTACGAGTAGTAGTGGCCGCT
This sequence comes from Petromyzon marinus, assembly GCF_048934315.1. NCBI lineage: Eukaryota > Metazoa > Chordata > Hyperoartia > Petromyzontiformes > Petromyzontidae > Petromyzon > Petromyzon marinus. The sequence goes on along the minus strand of NW_027423331.1, from coordinate 65,343 downwards.
ATTGGTGGTGGTCCCGTGGTGCACAATCACCGAGTAGAGTGAATAAAGTTGCGACTCTTGCACAACCTGACTAGACATGAACGGCCGTATGTCGAGTTTTTCAGGGAAGAGGAACTCCTACAAGGGATGAGGGAGGAGACAGTGATGGGCCAAGCATTAAAAGAGAGGAAAATAGGGAGCTGGCTAAGCAGGGGCAGAAGAAGGGAGCAAATTAACGTATTGGCGGTACACTGGTGCACCGTATATATAAAAAACTAAAATCACATTTTTCACGATGATATATTTTCCAGCGATTCCCAACCCATTTCAGGAAATTTTGTGGGGCTGCGTCAAAATAATTTATCGTGATCTCAAAGCAGTCGGAAGATGAGTGTCGGTTCACATTTTGATGTTCTACTGTTTTATGAGGACCGGTGTGTCATGCTGCACCGGTGTACCGCCAATACGTCCAAATGACAAAAAACGTTGAATACAAAATATATCTGAATATCAGTTTGCATTCTGTGCAGGAAGTAAAATTCACCCTGTCGATTTTGTGCCCAAACTCATCGTATCGCTTAATGGTGACGATAAGCACATTGGGCACCACGTGCAGGCTCACTCTCTTTGTTGATTTCCCCACGCGTGAGCACCTGTTCGCCAGACAATAGCAACGTTAGTTTACGGACGAGGTGCGTGTTTGATCACACACTGTATAAATGGGGATATACACGAACGTTTAAAGGTGCACGATGGAAGATTGCATACTCACATTCCACATCTGTATTCTGAAAGATTCTCGGTCTTTGTGAATTCATACAAAGCCTTCACCAGATCCAGGGATTTCTGTCAAAAGCCAAGAAAGCACAATCATGGAAAATTATTACTTTGAATAGAAATTCAGAAAATAATGAGCTAAGTGGCTCTCTGCAGTCAACTGGTTGTGGTACATAAATATAATGAATGACAAAAAAATCGACATCAGGCTGCAGCCTTCCCAATTCTTACGTTGATATTAAGAGAGATGTCAAGGCAAGAGTCCAACGTGTCTGAGATGCTGAAGCACTGCGTGCACTCAACTGTGAAAACACATAATATGAAAACATACAATATTACTGCTGCACATTGCATAATCATCAAAAGTATTCACACGTTAACTGCCTAATATCATGAAAATGTTCAAATACCACCAACCCAGATGCGACTATAATTGTTATTTAAAAACATATTTGGTGAAAGCAGCAATGGCTACTAAATACATTTATTGTTGATACTGTGTTGGCAGTGGTGCCCTAACATAAATCACAGGTACTCAACACATTCGTCAATAGCACTGCCTTACAAGGAAAAATATGCAATTGGTGACATTTTAAGGAGTGATCTTTATTCATAGCACAGAAGCCAGACACATAGGGTGGGCTACGAGTTGGATACTGCACTGTACACCACGTGGCCTGATGAGAAATTACATTTGGCGTACAGAAACCTTTGATAAACTCTTGCGTAATAAGCATGTGAAATCTATTTCCGTATTCGGCATCTTTTCTCACTTGTGTAGTCAATGATGATCGGGATGGTCTGCTAAAATTGTCACATGAATGATGACATAAACTAATTTGTATTCAATGTTAAAGTTTAAAATGTTGCTGGCAGATTGCATGTTGGGTAGCCTCGTCGCAGCGTGGTCAAAGAAATAAGCATTAGCACAATCCAGTTAATGATGTTCGTATATTGTATTATATTTTTATTATTTTATAGTTTCCCTTCTACGTGGTGACTTCACCGAAAGAACCAAGAATATGAATCCCTGCAGTCACGAAAGCTTTAAATCAAAAGATGTTCGTATAGTTGATGCAACCCCTTTTAACCTAGAGAACTCCACAGGAATGGGAGTAGAGTGAATGATATAACTTGTAAACAATGAAAGAGAAACGGGAAAGGGAATGCATATTTTGTGCATGTGTGCTTATGTCCTTGTGTACGTGTTTTTTTTTACATCTACAGAGAATATAAGGTTGCATGCGAGAGCTTGCATAGCCCAGTATGGATTGTGAAATTGGGTGAAATCACTACTTAAAGGGTGAATGTTTCCAGAAGGGGCACAGGTACCTACCTCTCGATTTCAGGTACCCCCTGAAGATCTGGTGGATCAATGTTGGGGTCTCCATGTCAATATTCAGCCTGGAAAAACACGCAATGAAACACACAGACAGCTACTCCAGAGGCAATGTCTTTACGAGATGAACACTCGGGAGAGTTACATGTTTTTCCCTACTAGTATTAACTCGCTGAAGTGGCAATGTCTTAACTACCTCGCCAGCTATACAGGTCATGGGTTTGATCCCAATGCTGACGCCTGTAAATTTGCAGTTTGCATTCTCTCCCTGTGGTTGCGTGTATTTTTTTTTTATACGAGCCCACCGATTTTTCCCTCCATATTTAGAAACATGCATTTAGTGTATTTGTTAAATAATAATTAAAATAAAGTGAATACAAATATGAATAATAAAATATACAATTAAAAAAACAAAAAACCCACTAATGTAGACTGGTTCTTAATCGGAGTGAGCGTACTGGCAGTCTATAATGTAGACTGTAGCCTGGTTTTTAAGCTTGGTGAGCGTATTGGCAGTCAATAATGTAGACTGTAGCCTGGTTATCCTGAGAACATATTTTTTTCTGAACAATCCAGGCATCCATGTGCTGGTATTGTGCAACTATTTATGGAGTTTGCTGGGGCATGCAGTACTTACTGGCTTTGGTTGAAGAGGCAGGATTGGTGCAGCGTATCTATCACGTAACTCAGAAAGACATGCGCATCTTCCTGCCTGCCAAAACACAGGTCCTCGCCGATGTCTGTGTGGAAATGGACAGAGGTCACAGATGATGTGGTCACACAGTTGCTGGCACAGTATATAGCTTATGAAGTCCCTCATCAACTAAATTGGAAGATTTGTGGGTTAATCACAGAACTGGGTATGGCTGGCAGTGTTTAGAACGAGCATCAAGAGAGTAATGCAGGACCGGAAGAACATCCGATGCATTGGAGTTGTAAAATCAGTGCTGACCAAAACGAGTAATTTTCTGTTCGATATTGTATACAAAAACTGATTCAAACTGCCCTTTCAGGAGATCTTGAGATGACCGATGTTTCAACGTCAAAGACACTTGGGAATTGTGCTGGAACTTACTTTTGAAATTGAGAACTATGTCGATGGGATCGATGGCCATGCCCCGATTCATGAAGGTGTTGAAGACGTGTTTCTCCAACAGACACATCATGCAAAACTCAGTCTGTTTGCCTGTGAAGAGGGGCAGGGGTGACACACAGTGAAAATACAAACCAATCGCACAAATTGCCCAGCCGCGCACAGCCAGGTAATCTACACAACACTCGATTGTAGCTCGTCTCGAATGCAAAATATCTTGGGAGAACTCACAGGTCCATGAGTGATCGCTGTAAAGCAAAAAGTTTGCCAGCGGCGCCGTGTACGTGAGGCCCTGCAGGCTGGCATTCACGAAACACGTATTCCCGAGGTTGTTGAGCCCAGCACCCTCATGTAGATCCTCCTGCCACTTGAGAACTAAGTTGTCTGTCGCAGGTGTTGTGAATTCTAAAGATGGAATGCTGTCCTCATCTGCACACATGACATGATGGAAACACATCATTAACGTTCACAGCACTTTTATTATAACTCACAGCACTACTGAAGGGAATGGTTTACAAATTGGGTGTCTTAGCCTGTACCCGTGCTGGCATTTTTTTTGTGGTGCTGTTAGGTAGACACAATCCTCTTCACCAGCTGGCGAGATGCAAATGTATTAAATGTTTTTGAAGTGTTCAGCACTAGTAATCAGAATTGCCTGAAGAGCATCTTCAGCCTGTAAGTTTTACATCGACAGCAATGGCTAGACAACCACAGCAGCGTGACGAGATATCAAAGTGTACGTATGTGTGCACGTTGAACTTCTTTCACACCGTGCGTCGCCATCCATACTAATCGGAGGGACAGGGTCACGCCAGCAAACACTTACCTCCCGCATTAGGTTTGTGCAGCCCAGTCGTGCTGGACTCGGTCACGAAAGACACGGCGGATGGAACGGTGCTGTGTTGGATCTCCAGCCCCTTGTCATCTGCTGCTGACACCGCCGGGGGTGATGTGGATGCCTCATCCTTGACGACGATGCTGGAGATGGTGTCCGCTTCTGCCTGTTGAATACTCTTGGCCTCCTGCTACGGCAGCAGTAAAAGCAGCCTTAAGTCACAGACACGCATCGCCACTACACTGCAGCATTGCTCAAACTGCTAAGTGCGGATTCTTATTTCGAACAACATGGCAAGCCAATCTAATAATGGAGACTCTGCTTTTAGATACCAGGATCTATCTTTGTTTCCAAAGAAGTTGGACAAAAACATACTCTGTCTAAATTCTCCTTAGTGATATTCTGAAGACGTTACGTTAAAAAGATGCATGTGATATCACTTGAGCGCAAATACAGACCCATATGGACACACATTCCCATACGGGTATACATCCCTTCATACGCCCTCCCCATTCTTGCAGTGCGTGAAATTGGAAATCATGCATATTTTAAATACTCAAATGGCTTAATGTGCTATTCATGCAACGGTTAGCAATCTGGTGTTATCGTACGGAATTTGGTGCCACAATTTCCTGGCATGTCAGTAGAAATACATCCTTCCCACCTTTATTCACCCAGCAGTATAAATAGGGACACCACAGGTAGTCGATGGACAAGCCATGTGTGTTGTGGGGTCAGGTGTGGGTGCTCCCACATTTTCCAAGATGTTTGGTGGGTGTAGAAGGTGAGTTTCCTCTCGTGCAAACCCAACCGCGAGCAATCGTATGATCAAACAATTTCAAGGCTGCACCTTTACGTGTGGACTGGTCTTATTTGCAAGTTTTGCAACGTAAACTTTAATTTTTTTACCTTAATTTTTATCAATACTGATCTATACTACAGGTTTTCTTCTTGTTAGATCGTGTAAATATATAAATGTTTCGTTAAACCGGCCACAATCCGACACAGCCAATTTGTAAGGTTTACCACTTAAACAGATCGTGCCAATTCGTTACGAGTACAGCACACCGGTGTGTTGGAGAGCCAAGCCACAACATTTACAATCCGAGTACGACGTTTCGCCGGTAATCTAACCCAAAAGAAAAAAAAGAAAGGACAAAACGGTATTATGGATGATTTTGGTCACGAAAGCATACGTGATAATTGAATTTTGCCTAATCACCTACTGTGATTTATCCTCCCTCTTTGCTGCTCCTACAGCCTCCCTTACCTTAGTCAGATGATCTGCATTGCTTTCTTCAGATGATGATGTCTCCTCACCGTCCTTCCCCGCACCTCCGAGCAACACGTTTGCCTAGGTACGGTGCAAAAGAAGTTCAACATGCATCACGACTTTAAACTGGTGTTGCAGCTTTCAAAAGACTCGAAAGGGGGCTGCCGTTTTTTTCCTCACTTTCTGACTCAAACTGTTGAAGCTTTCAACAACGTGAGCCTGAAATTTTGATTTAAAGCTATCGTGACTGCGGTAACGATAAACTGCCAAATCGTTGCGCGTGGCCGCCAACGGGGTTTTAAATAAATAAATAAATGGATAAAATTCACCGTTTTTAAATAAATTCATGCAAACCAACACACCTGAAGACGACCGTTTGTGTTATGGTCGAAACGTGATAATTTTTATTGCTTTATATATTTTATTATTTTGTTGTTTCCCTTCAACGTGACTTTACCGAAAGAACTAAGACCGTGAGCCTGCTTTATGTCGGCTTTAGCGTCATACTCTGTGGGAAGATTATCACTTGGCTCAGCGTAGTTTTTAGGTAGTTAGTACGACTTTTAAATTAATGTAGTGCTTCAGGCGTACCCTGTCCATATATATAGGTAAACCAAATGAACCTCTGAATTGATATTTTTCGTTCTCCAAATAACAAAGAAATTGTTATTGAATGTTTCTAGTTATTAGCAGACTCTGTTAGATGTACCCAGTCACCCGCTGTGATTTATCATCCCTCTTTGTTGCTCCTACAGCCTCCCTTACCTTAGTCAGATGATCTGCATTGCTTTCATCAGATGATGATGTCTCCTCACCGTCCTTCCCCGCATCTCCGATCAGCACGTTTGCCTAGGTACGGTGCGAAAGATGTTCAACATGCATCACGACTTTAAACTGGTGTTGCAGCTTTCAAAAGACTCGAAAGAGGACTGCATCTTTTTTAATCTGATTCAACGAATCTGACTTCTGTCCATCAGATGATGATGATGTCTCCTCACTTTCAGTCTCAAACTGTTGTTGAGGCTTTCAACAACGTGAGCCTGCTTTATGTCGGCTTTAGCGTCACACTCTGTTGTAGTGCTTCAGGCGTACCCTGTCCATATATAGGTAAACCAAATGAACCTCTTAACTGCAATGTTTCGTTCTCCAAATAAAAACGAATTATTGAATGTTTCTAGTTATTAGCACAGACTCTGTTAGATGTGCCCAGTCACCCGCTGTGAGTCATCTCCCTCTCTGCAGCAGATCTTACTGCCCTTACCTTAGTCAGATCATTTTCCTTGTGTCCAACGATTGATGCCTCCTGACTCGTTGACGTTAAACTGGTGTTGCAGCTCTGAAAAACGCTCTCACTGGAACGGCTGCTCACCAGACTCGAAAGAGGGCTGCCCTTGCGAACCGTAGCAGGACTGCCCAGCGAGGTCCCAGCATAGGTGTCCTCATCATCAGAACTGCTTCGGCAACAGCAGCATAGCTTTTTGAAAAACTTTCTAAATAATTTCTTTCCACCTTTCTTCATGGTGGCCATGCCACCAATGTGCCAGAGCACCGAAACTTTCCAAAATTTTTTATCACGAGAACGCCAGAGGGCAAGTGAAGACACCTCTGCTTCCCAAGAAATCCGAAGAGCCTGTAGGATGTGACGTCACACGCCGGACTGCAGTGACGTTACAATACGACACCTTATGAGGAGTGTCACTTGACGTCACGCGCCGGACTGCAGTGACGTTTCAATAAGACACCTTATGACAAGTGTCACATGACGTCACAGACTCCCGACTACACCGACGCCACACAACTGCATTTTTAATCTTAGTTCTTTCGGTAAAGTCACGTAGAAGGGAAACAATAAAATAATAAAAACATAAAACAATACAATTCTCACGACGTTTCCACTGCAACACAAGCAATCATCATCAGGTGTGAAAACCACAACAAGAAAATTTGATGATGATTGCTTGTGTTGCAGTGGAAACGTCGTGAGAATTTTATTATTTTATATATATTTATTATTTTATTAATTTATTGTTTCCCTTCTACGTGACTTTACCGAAAGAACCAAGAATATTAATCCCTGCAGCCACGAAAGCTTTAAATCAAAATTTAACTGCATTTTCTTGTTGTGCTTTTCACACCTAATGTTGATTACTTGTGTTGCAGTCGAAACGTCGTGAGAATTTTATTGCTATATATTTTTATTATTTTATTGTTTCCCTTCTACGTGACTTTACCGAAAGAACCAAGAATATGAATCCCTGCATAGTCACGAAAGCTTTCAATCAAAATTTAACTGCATTTGTTGCTCAAATAGCTTTCCTTGGTGCTAATTAACAGAGCTATTGCTTGCCTGCATTAGAAGCGTAACATCACACACAGCCCACTGTATGCGTTAGGTTTCACTTAGCATTAAACACCAGAATCCACTCTAGCAAGAATTCCATCCTGGCATGGAGGACACCTTGCGTTACATTACAGGTTTCCCAAAATTCCACTTTTATTAATTTACTCCCAATTCAAATTGTTCTGCACTTGTGACATGCTAAGCAACTAACGCTGTCTGATTGGCAACACACCTGCTCAAGCTCTGGGATAACAGGTGTGTGTTGGGCATCAGTGCTTGTCAACTTTGCTCTAATTAGTGTATTTTCTAATATTCAATAACGTATTTAATTACTCATTGAGGTTTAATGAGCTCACCTGTCTCGATTTTTGTCCAATTGTTGCAGATACGAGTCACAACACTTGATTCATGTGCAGTGATATCAATGTGAATTAAAGTGCTCTGTTACCAATAAAGTACCATTTTGACTGGAGAAGATCAATGGGTGGGGTTTGGGAATCTGAGACGGTACAATCACGAATGTTAATCAAATCTACATATATGAGGGCTTAGCCTGCTTCACGTCGGCTTCAGTCGCACAATGTAATTTTTTCAAGTATTCAGCACGGGGTTTAAATTAATGCAGCGCTTCAGGTTGACCCTGCTGAAATGTAGCTGTTGTATATGTGGGTGTGTGAAAATTGATGACAAATAATTAAAATTAAATGAAATTCGAAATTTGCATAATTAATCAAAAATTATGTTAATTCGTGTAATTATGCGTATAACTATGCTAATTAGAGAGGTGATCGTATTAATTTATACGAGTGGTTGTGTTAATGATAGCCTTCATGATAATCAGGTCCCCGCCTCGTTGACGAGGTGGGGTTATCAATCAGGATAACGCAATCAATCGTGTGCAGTTACCCTAGTGTCAATTCGGCCTCGTTGTCTAACTTCGTATTATTGATCAGCATAATACAATGATTCTCGCTTTAACACTCCCCGAGTGTTCATATTTTAGGTCCCATGTTCACATCGTTCGCTTTAGTTTAATGAGTGTGGATTGGTGTGTTTATAGTTTTGGTTCCCGAGTTCATATCTCGTCGCAGGATACAGATCTTATGCAAAAACTTCAGGAAAGAATCACACGACCACTTCTGTATTAATCAATTTATTTTCTAATTAAACCTTAACTATAATATGTATGTGACTCTCAATCTCGGAACTTCAACACGGTATCCACACGGTATCAAGACCGTATCATCAACGACTGTACGATTTCACTTTGATAACACATGGACCCCCCATAAAGCGATTGCTGTTAGTGAGAGAGAGAGTCAGAACATGCAAATGCTATGCTACACAAAAGCTTATACATTATAATATGAACGATCATTATGCTTGAAATGGTCAGCACATTACCACAGGCGATTGATTAACATGCAACGGTATTCATATTAAAATACAATCAAACAGTTATTATTTCCAAAGGCATAAATGTAACAACAGATCCACCGGACAGAATATAAGATTACCGAAATGGCTTAGTGTGAGGGTATGCGGCGGAACGTGTTATCTCACGGGAGATTAATTAATTAATTCGTGAATAAGATTGTATGATCAGAAAATCGGTTTAGCACGATTCCTCCCCGGGAGCGTAGCTCCGTGGCGAAGGTGCCAAGGCTAATTCGTATTGATGGATCGGTTGGTAACTTATGCGATTAGAAGTACAGTCCAAAACAAAATATTGAAGAGGGAAATTATGAATATACTTATAAATGACGGACTGTTATCACACGAACGATGCTTCCACAGCCAGATGGTTCACGGACTTGAGTGGTCGCTTCTGGTTAAGGACCTGTGTATGTTTGAGTGATATGAATTGTTTTGAATAGTCAGTGTTTGGAATTAATTCTTTGCGTTGCCATACGCTGAAGTTGGCATCGCTTGTAGGAGAAGTAGCCTCGCTCCCTTTAGAGCGGTGAGGTGTGTAGGAGTGCATCATACGAATCGCCGCCCTCCTCCACGCAGCAGCCAGCCTCTGTCCACGGGGGAGAGTTGCTTGATCGCTCTCAGTTCCGCTCAGTGGACACCTCTCTCCACTGCTGGATGAGCTGCGCGATCACGCTCGTGCTGGTTTGCTGAAGCAGTTTCTCTCCGCTGTTGGATGAGCTGCATCGGCACGCTCCCTCTCTCTGGGTGGAGAACTCGAACGTGCTCGTTGCTGGTTTGCTGAAAGCAGGTTTTTCTCCACTGCTGGATGACTCAAGTCGCACGTGCTCTTGCTCTGGTTTGCAGAAGCTCTTGCTTGGTGCGTCGGTCGCTCTGCAGCTGGACTCAATGTAGAATCAGCAATACTCTGTCTTTCAGCTCTTGGAAATCACACTAGGTGACGCCTCACTACCCTGCGAGTCTTGCCAACGTCAGTGGGTAGCGACGGGGCCACTTTGGCTTCTGCTCGCCGCCCCCTGCTCTGCAGCTCGCCGGCTGGCGACCTGTTGCTCTCGTTCCCGATTGGAACTGCTCCTGAGCCGACCCACTGGTCGAACTCCCCGCGTTCCGACCTCCTCCGAGTCGAACTCCCCGAGTTCCGACCCCCCTGGTCGAACTCTTCCGAGTTGCTCCTCCGAGTCGAACTGTCTCCCGAGAGTCGACCCCCCCCCCCCCCCCGGTCGAACTCTGGTGAGTTGCTCCTCCGAGTCGAACTGTCTCCCGAGAGTCGACCCACTGGTCGAACTCTGGTGAGCCGACCCCCCCCCCGGGTCGAACTGAGGTTTCAATGCTCAGGATTCTCTTTTTATGCCCAAAAATCCCTTCACTCGGATCCTGCCCACAAGGCGGGGTTTCTTTCGATTTTTGCTGTGTCAGGATTTGTCCATATGTATCTGTGTCCGTGTGTGTGTCTGTACGTGTGTCAGTGTGTGTCCTTGTGCATCACCCACGGTATATTCCGTTGTCATACTCCTACCATAAAACCCACAAGTAAAACAATCAAATGTTATAAATTGTCTCGAAGGCGCCTCTCTGTCTGGGTGCACAACCTGGAGGGAGGGGCGATATTCCCTCCGACTTTCACCGACGCACAAAGAAATGGTTAAAAAGTTTTAAGTTAACATTTCATTTCATCTGAGTTCCATAGTTATGATTCTGTATTAATCCAAGGTCTGAGTCAGCTTCTCGTTGCGGTGTTTGACTCGTGTTTCCCCAAGCGTATACACACTCCTACCCCGCGCTGCAGGGATACAAAGACGGCCGGGATTTCCCTTTCTCTCCGACCCTGGGTTTAACATCGCCCTTTGCTTACGTTGCAGTTTTGCTGTGCGCTTGCATTTCTTTTCCTCTCTACTCTTACTTTAACCCTGCTTATTATTTGCGTATGGGTGGAGGCTAGATCATTTATGTTGACTTAGGAAAACCTGATTGTTATAGGCTTCGGGTCAAGTCGTATAGAAATTATTAAAATATGTAAATACATTTCATATTAAATTAATAGACAGGTGATGGTTACATTGACGTAGCTTGTGGCAGGGTTCAATTGAAGTGGGTGTGAAGATCAATAACTTTAGCCTACCCTGTCGTTAAATTCCGACTTTAAGTTACTTTAATAGTAATGCAGAACCAATTAGCTTTTTTGACTTAACTAGATCTAGGCTAACGAAACCTCCCAGTGACCCTGGCTTTGTGTTTACGTCAGCCCCTTTGCAATCCGCTGCGCTCTGCTCTCTATCTGCTCCCTCTGACCCTGGGAGGGCTCTGAACGTCAAAATCGTGTTAGTGGGTCAAGGTAAATATGACCTCCACATGCCATGCTGAGGCCTGGTTTGGTGTTTTTATTCATTATTAAAATTAAAAGAAACAATAGAAATATGTATCTATATGTATTGGAAAATTACGTGTTAATATTAAGATGGAAAGGGGGGCATATACAACATAGCTAACCCAATTCAATCTCCGATCAAAAATGTTTCGGGATTCAAAAACAAGATAAAAAACAAAACGTGTTATTAGCACAGACTATTATATGCCCCATACTTCAGGAGTATAGCTTAATCACGACCGTTCATGCGTATTACATTTTGGATTCACAAGCATTGACTTAAGTTCGTGCAAAAGAGGCCAGTCTTTTTTGTGATTTAATTAACGAACTTTCAAATTACTTTCCGCGAGCAACAACAACAACGCCATGACCCGGTGTTTGTAGAACTCTCGCTACGGCGCGTTTCCCAGGGCGGTTCGATTCTGGGTGGACTCTCCAAAGCCTCTGTCGCCCGTGGTTGAGAGCCTGGAGCAAGGGGATTTGACGGCGGACCACAGCTTTGCGACTCGAGTGCACGGGCACGCAACAGAGTGGGGCGCCTTGAAAGGGGCTCCCGTGGTGGAGGGAGGTGTCAGTTTGGCTCTTGGCGGCTCGCTGCAGTCTCCTCCGCCGGGGGGAACGAGCCAAGGGGGCCCCTTTGGAAGAAGACGGATTCGGGAGACGTGCCGTGCGGCCGGTCAAGTTCCAAGGAATATGCGATGGTGGCGGTGATGATGATGATGGCAGAAGTGGGCGGTGGTGATGAAGAAGATGGTGTCAATGTTCGTGGTCATGATGCTGACGGTGGTGGTGAGGACATTGATTTTGCCGACAAAATCATGAATGTTGCAGAGTTTGAAAGAAATCGCAGTGGTGAAGTTCGTGACGACGATGATGGTGGTGTTGGTGATGACGAGCTCAGCGACAATAGCCTTCATTCCGGCGAGTGCGACAACGTCAACAATGACCCTGATATTTTTTTCAACGACGACTTCAGCGTCTCTTCCGTCGAAACGCGCAACTCGCCACCCGCCGACGCGCCAGCTCGATCCTTCCCCAAAGCACCCGAGGCCGAGTGCACCTCTGGGCACGGCTCCACCATCGCGTCGCGCAGCAGCGCAACACGACCAACGGGGATGGAGGAGACAAAGGCGGATCTCGGGCACGGGAGAGGGGCCTCTCGTGGGGATTTCAAAGGCCGTGCCCGCGGGCCCGTGACCCAAGAGCTCGCGCCGCCTAGTCGGTCGGGCCGGTAGGCGGCGAGGAACCGGGGGAGAGCAGCAGTTTATTGGAGCTCTCCTCCGCAGAGACCCCGAGGCTTGGCGAGGAGGCGGAGCAAGAAATCGCCGGGAGCGGTGAGAAAATGAATCGAATTTTTTGATAGACACGCCACACACGACTGGATGAGCGCCTCTCGGCGCCGCGCGGGGCGTGGGGGTTGTTTGAACATACTTCACCGCACTGGTCAGTGCGGGGTAACAGGTCCTTGCAGGGTGGGCTGGTAGGAACATTGGAATTTTGCGCAATTTTATGACATTGTTACGTAAAATTGTGCAAATTGAGAGCGTCTTCCCACTTTTTTGCCCTCAAAATCGTTGAGGGTTCTTCGGACAAATTAACCTCTGTAGAGGAATGGAATGGTGAAATCCTTATTGACTGAAATCTGCTCATTTTGGAGCAATGTATCATAAAATTGTTAAGGGCTGGGCCGAAAAATGACAACAATTGCATTTAAAAAAAATGAGGATTTGTTTCCCGGTATACGGTAGTATGGGGCTTTAGACTCCGGATTATTAGCATTTCTGCTCGAAATCGAAACATGACCGGCTTATGACCTTATACCTGTAAATTTGTGTTGAATATGTCATGACAAAACTGAGAGACAAGGCTTCGAGAGTCTTCGATAGTTCATTATTCCACTATGAAATACTATCTTGGATCACTAAACTACGATTGAGGTGGTGGTTGCATGTTGGATGGGGTTGGCGCAGTTGCGGCGCCTGCTGGGATTGGCTTTGGGTCGATGGCCTCTGCGATTTTGTCTCCGATTTTGTAAAGGGTTCCAGCAACAAATACGGCCTCTGTTTCAGCAAGCAGCTTTTCAACGGTGGCATCCAAAAATCCGTCGGTGTCTTCGAAGTCGTTGTTGCTCATGGTGTTCATGTCTTGTACCGAGAAAAACTCATAGTGCCGAATCCACAAGTGTGAGCACATTGTTGTGAAAGGAACTAAGTATACAGAAAAAATCCATTTGTAAAATATACAACACGGGATATTTCCTCTGCCTTTTGCAATAAAATGCACAAAGTGGTCGTCCATTTTATCCAATTTTATTCACTAAATGTTCAAGGGGGCGTCCATTTTATTCAATGTTATTGGCTGAAAATGTACCAAAGCTGTCTATTTACTCGAAGAATATTTGGCTCGGTTCCATGTAGATTTATTTGTCACCAGGAAAATAAACAAAATTTGAGTCAATAAGAATAGAATAGCCAAATCGTGAGCTATTTCTGGTAGTCTGTACTTCGTATGCCTTTTGGAATGAAATGAACAAAGGAGTCGTCTATTTTATCCTATTTTATTCACTAAAATGCACTGAATTGAATTGAGCTTACTTTTGACATCAATTGAATTGCGTTTGCTATAGACGTAATTTTTTTTTTATTGAAATACATTTTAATTGAAATAAATTTTAAGATACAATGGCATGAAGAGGCTCAAATTTGCCCTTGAAATTAATACCCCTTAACATTTGGGTTTGATATTATTTTATTTGATAATAATATCTGGATTTGTGCACACAATACAAAATAATGAACACGTCACATTTAATAGATGACAGCTCGGGTCTCTTCAAGCTCTCACGGACTCTTGTAGGAATATTTCGCCCTGTCAGCGCGGATGACGGGTGTTCCGCAAGCTGCTGGCAGGATGAATGTGGGAAGGGCTTGGACTGTGGAATTCGGGACTGAGAAAGGCGTCAGTGAATTTGCCACAGCCCCAAAAGCGAAGTTCGCAAGTGAGATAATGTGACTTCCAAATGTTGGGTGCAATAAGACATATCAAGTCTCTGCGCTGTCTTTTGCTGATTTGACACCCAACAGCACGAGATTTGACTTCGTTGAAGTATTGTGACACCCAACAGCACGAGATTTCACTTCTTATGAAAGGGAACGGACGGACGGACGCATTAATCTATTGCAGGCTGGTACACTCAGTTACAACTTCGTTCCTACCAGTAAAAGGTGGGCAGCATATACGTGGATGCATTGAAGTACAGAACGATTGTTTACGTAGCCCCGCAGCAGCCTATAGCACCTGTTTGTGCGTAGTAGTGGTCGCCCATACAAGCCCTATCCAGATTGAACCCTGCTTAGCTCCCTGATCTGATGGGATTGGACTCGTATTCTTCATCAGCTGCATTGACGATTGAACCTCGCCATCAATAGGTCATCCCTAACAGTTCATCATACTCATCCTCGAAATTATGTTTTTCCATAACGCTTGTTTACCCAATAATCAATTTTTTTCAGGCCAGTCCTACCACGTTTTTGCAGTCTGTGGGGGTGATGATTGCCATGATTCCAATCGCGGGTACTTTTTTTACGTCACAAATTTGGAGAAAAACGTCGGCACGCACAATGGCTTCATGCTTGCGAATGACGCCACGGGGATCTTGGATGCGAAGCAGACTGCGTGTTTAAAAATGCATTCTAATCTATTGTAGTTGATACTCCAGAGGTGTATAATTATCGGAACGTCCGCAGGAATCGAAACGTAAATCCTCTGCAACGTGGAGCGGACGCGGAATCGCCGCCGATTATCATCATGGCACACACACACACGCGATCATACGCTTTGATTTTTTTTTAGGGAAAGGGGTTGGTGGATCACGCCGATTTTTCCAGTCCTAAATCGGCTCGACTCCCGAGGATGCGAGGAGATGCCTGTGCAGATACAGAAAAAAACCCACACGTTATCCTCGTGTTACGCGTTGTTTTCTCCCAGTATTCCTTTCACGTGAAGCCAAACTTCATGCGATTTGCAAAACGTCCCAACGCACCAGAACCCTCCTGACAAGTAATCTCGAGACTGAATGTGACTTTCCTGCGTAATTAGCATTATTTGTCACGTGGCCATTAAATGTGGTGTATTTTTACGTTTTTAAAGTCCAAGTTGTGTCACTTCAGGTGAGCTACCAGCAGAGGGCAGTGTGCAGAAAAAGGATTTGAATCATGTACACGGAGCTTTGTGAGTAGCGTGTTTACCTCCCGCTTGGGTGGCTTTTCTCATGGTCCATGTGACACAAATATGGTCAAGAGCCACGGCCCATTGGAGGCGAACCTTACTGACAAAATTCCATCTTGCATCTCTCGACCATACTAATAAAAAAGCACACTTGAGTCCATCAACCTATCTACCTTTTTGGATGAATGCTATCCACGCAGGAGCATCAGCAGCCATGATCAATTTACGACTTGATGAAGGCCTCCCCAAGCCATTACAGGTCCGCGAGCGATGTTCAATGTAACAACGCATAGAGCCACGTGCGCACGAGCCGATGTAATCGCTCCATCTGCGCGATTGAAGTTCTCTTTTGAGATGTTCCTCTTCTTTGGCTGTAACTCCTTAATTGATCTCGACCATCGGTAATTCAAATATTATTACTGCAATTACAAAGTGGAATGACCTTCCCGCAGGGAGCGCCCGTGGATGATCCGTGGACCGAGTGGGTGTGCGTGCAGATCGAGTCGGCCGTGGAACACGAGCTGGTGGAGGAAGGAGGTCACGTCCCAGACCCAATCTTCATGCTCTAGGCCAGTGTTTTTCTCTAATTTTCAGAGGTGGGGGGGGGGGCTACTTTCGCCAATAACACATCAGTGTGATGGTCGCCACGTATTTAAAATTATTGTGATTTGACAGCACGATGAACATTTTTCAAATTTGTATTGTCGGGGGCTGCCCGTTAGGGGCCACACTAAAGGCCATCAGGGGCCACCAGTGGCCCGCGGGACTTGCAATGAAGAACACTGCTCTAGGCAATCATCGGCACCCTCACCGGTTGCATTCAATAATCGATTATTACGAGGGCTTCTGCACACCGGTATGATTATTTGACCATACTTCACCATTCCGATCAGTGTGGTTTGCAGGCATGGACCAAACGTGGCGATCATAGAAGTGCAGTAGAACAGTGGATATGCTGCATGTAGCCCCAAAGCCTTTAACAAGCTGGTATGACCACCTATTTATCACTATCCAGCTCAAGTCTGCTTGGCTTCCGAGATCGGGTACATTCCGGGTGATTGTCACAGGTGGCATTAATATACATGGTAGATATTTAATTACATTACTGCAAGGTAGACCTTATAAATGCCACATGAGCAGACGGCCATAGTAGGCATACAATAATACGCGAGGTTTTTTACGTAAGTTTTTTCTGTAAACGTAATGACGATCTGTACAATTAAAAGCACACCAGGGTACAATATATGTACAGTACAACGATGGACTGCAGATTTGGGGCCTGCAATCGAATGAAGTTTCAAACCAGTATTTTTTTTTTATTTTCATGAACGGCATCTGCAGCATCTGGTTTAAGTACGGCAGCGCTGACGACAATTTCACACATGAGTGGCCACTCTTATCCTTGGTTAGTTTATAACATGGAACACACAAGCCCGAATGACTGCCACCAGAAATGTGCGACCTTGTAAAGTGAGCGGTATATTACAACACAACATCGCGATAGCATGTGCAAAAAAAATACATACTGTTTATACGTATATCACAGCGGAATTGCTTTTTCTCAGGCCAAGCAAATGTGTGGAAGCAGACAAGCGAGCGAATGAATATAGCAGGCGTTACTAAAAAGATCTCCAAAATTCTAAACAAACACAAGTTCCTGGTCCGGTTCAATACAGTACGCAAATTTCGTGATCTGATCCCATCCGTGAACGATGTCATTCCTGACTTACAGTACCCCGGGGTTTACAAATTGAGCTGCACTTGTGATGATTGCTATATCGGGGAGACGACACGACATGTCTCTGACCGAATTCGCGAGCACAAATCAGATGTGAAACACGGCAGAACGAATGATTCTGCTGTAGCTGACCACTGTTACAATGCTGTTGGTGATCACGATATAGTTTTCTCCGATACCAAGGTCCTTTGTAAACCCACGGGTTTTCATCAGAGATTTATCCACGAGGCAATTCAGATTTACAAACACAGACACAATTTCAACCGAGAAGATGGTTTCAAATTAAGCAACCATTGGAAAGATCTTCTTTGGTTCTTTTGGTAAAGTCACGTAGAATGAGAATAAAATAATAAATTGATAAAATAAAATAACACAATAATATAATAATATTCTCTCTCTTTGTGAGAATATTATTGTGTTATTTTATTTCATCAATTTATTATTTTATTCTCATTCTACGTGACTTTACCGAAAGAACCAAAGAAGATGAATCATTGCAGTCACGAAAGCTTTAAATCGAAACATTGGAAAGATGTTCTAAATCATACCAAACATTAAACTAATTTTCAATGGTATTTATCCAAATAGTGATATACCAAACTTTCACAGAAGCTTATTTCACTTCACACCTACATTTGTAAACTCCCCCCCCCCCCCCCGTGCCGGTCCTCTACGTTCCACTTCACACCCCCTCCCCCCCTCCGTGCCGGTCCTCTTGTGCTTTACGGTCATTTTATGCTAATTCCTTTGTCAAAGCGTTTGGTTTCCTCCCACACAGCTTAAAAGGACGCGACCTGGGCTGGACTGTCTTCGCTCCAACGCTGTCCTCGTGACAGTACGGTCCCCTTCACCTGATGAAGGCCACTTGTGTTGTGGCCGAAACATCGTGATTTTTGTTATTTTATTTTTTTACCTACGTGACTTTACCCAATAGAACCAAAGAGTACAGCTTTATCCTATTGGTGGTTTTATTCCGCGCGAGTATCCCGCTAACTACTAGTGTCTGTGCGAGTCAGCAGGCCCTCCAAACCTATTCCTCGAGGAGTCCAGATTCAGCTTATCCTGCATATAGCTCCGTTTTCTACCCTCTATTCAATAGCCCAAACTTACCTCTCCTCTACTTACGATTCCTTCCACTCTGCTGCGCTGAACGCTGTAGAAAGGCGATACTGTGAGTCGTCTCCGGAGAGGGTTGAGTCTAGCTGCACTGGGCTCGTCGCACGGAGATAGATAAGTCACTGCGTGTGAAGAGATAGACGAGTCAATGTGTGTGAGGGAGATAGAGAGAGAACCACTGTGTGTGCGGGGAGTGAAGAAGAGACTGTGTGGGGAGACAAGGAGTATGAGCGGACGGTGCTGAGGGGAATTCGAGTGTTTGAGTTGGCGGAGCGCGGAGAGGAGAAATTATAGTGTGTGTGTGAAATTATATATAGTGTGTGTGTGAAATTATATATATTGTGTGTGTGTAATGATATATAGTGTGTGTGTGTAATGATATATAGTGGGTGTGTGTGTAATTATATATAGTGTGTGTGTAATTATATATAGTGTGTGTGTGTGTAATGATATATAGTGTGTGTGTAATTATATAGTGTGTGTGTGTGTAATTATAAAGTGTGTGTGTGTAATTATAAAGTGTGTGTGTGTAATTATAAAGTGTGTGTGTGTAATTATATAGTGTGTGTGTGTAATTATATAGTGTGTAATTATATATAGTGTGTGTGTGTAATGATATATAGTGTGTGTGTAATGATATATATAGTGTGTGTGTGTAATGATATATAGTGTGTGTGTGTAATGATATATAGTGTGTGTGTGTAATGATATATATAGTGTGTGTGTGTAATGATATATATAGTGTGTGTGTGTAATGATATATATAGTGTGTGTGTGTAATTATATATAGTGTGGGTAATGATATATAGTGTGTGTAATGATATATAGTGTGTGTGTAATGATATATAGTGTGTGTGTAATGATATATAGTGTGTGTGTAATGATATATAGTGTGTGTGTAATGATATATAGTGTGTGTGTAATGATATATAGTGTGTGTGTAATGATATATAGTGTGTGTGTATTGATATATAGTGTGTGTGTAATGATATATATAGTGTGTGTAATGATATTTATAGTGTGTGTGTAATGATATTTATAGTGTGTTTGTGTGTGTGTAATGATATTTATAGTGTGTTTGTGTGTGTGTAATGATATTTATAGTGTGTTTGTGTGTGTAATGATATTTATAGTGTGTTTGTGTGTGTAATGATATTTATAGTGTGTGTGTAATGATATATATAGTGTGTGTGTAATGATATATATAGTGTGTGTGTAATGATATATATATATAGTGTGTGTGTAATGATATATATATAGTGTGTGTGTAATGATATATATATAGTGTGTGTGTAATGATATATATAGTGTGTGTGTGTGTAATGATATATATAGTGTGTGTGTGTAATGATATATATAGTGTGTGTGTGTGTGTAATGAGATATATATAGTGTGTGTGTGTGTAATGAGATATATAGTGTGTGTGTGTAATGAGATATATAGTGTGTGTGTGTAATGAGATCTATATATAGTGTGTGTGTGTAATGAGATATATATAGTGTGTGTGTGTAATGAGATATATATATAGTGTGTGTGTGTAATGAGATATATATATAGTGTGTGTGTGTAATGAGATATATATAGTGTGTGTGTGTAATGAGATATATATATAGTGTGTGTGTGTAATGAGATATATATAGTGTGTGTGTGTAATGAGATATATATAGTGTGTGTGTGTAATGAGATATATATAGTGTGTGTGTGTAATGAGATATATATAGTGTGTGTGTGTAATGATATATATAGTGTGTGTGTGTAATTATATATATAGTGTGTGTGTAATGATATATATAGTGTGTGTGTAATGATATATATTGTGTGTGTGTGTAATGAAATATATATATAGTGTGTGTGTGTGTGTGTAATGAAATATATATAGTGTGTGTGTGTAATGAAATATATATATAGTGTGTGTGTGTGTAATGAAATATATATAGTGTGTGTGTGTGTGTAATGAAATATATATATAGTGTGTGTGTGTGTGTGTAATGAAATATATATATAGTGTGTGTGTGTAATGAAATATATATATATAGTGTGTGTGTGTGTGTAATGAAATATATATAGGGTGTGTGTGTAATGAAATATATATATAATGTGTGTGTGTGTGTAATGAAATATATATTGTGTGTGTGTGTGTAATGAAATATATATAGTGTGTGTGTGTGTAATGAAATATATATTGTGAGTGTGTGTGTGTAATGATATATATAGTGTGTGTGTGTGGAATGATATATAGTGTGTGTGTGTGGAATGAGATATATAGTGTGTGTGTGTGGAATGAGATATATAGTGTGTGTGTGGAATGAGATATATAGTGTGTGTGTGTGGAATGAGATATATAGTGTGTGTGTGTGGAATGAGATATATAGTGTGTGTGTGGAATGAGATATATATAGTGTGTGTGTGTGTGGAATGATAGATATATATAGTGTGTGTGTGTGTGGAATGATAGATATATATAGTGTGTGTGTGTAATGATAGATATATATATAGTGTGTGTGTGTGTGTAATGATAGATATATAGTGTGTGTGTGTGTAATGATAGATATATAGTGTGTGTGTGTGTAATGATAGATATATATAGTGTGTGTGTGTGTAATGATAGATATATATAGTGTGTGTGTGTGTGTAATGATAGATATATATAGTGTGTGTGTGTGTAATGATAGATATATTTATATATAGTGTGTGTGTAATGATAGATATATTTATATATAGTGTGTGTGTAATGATAGATATATTTATATATAGTGTGTGTGTGTAATGATAGATATATTTATATATAGTGTGTGTGTGTAATGATATATATATTTATATATTGTGTGTGTGTGTAATGATATATATATTTATATGTTGTGTGTGTGTGTAATGATATATATATTTATATATTGTGTGTGTGTGTAATGATATATATTTATATATTGTGTGTGTGTGTAATGATATATATTTATGTATTGTGTGTGTGTGTAATGATATATATTTATATATTGTGTGTGTGTAATGATATATATTTATATATTGTGTGTGTGTGTAATATATATTTATATATTGTGTGTGTGTGTAATGATATATATTTATATATTGTGTGTGTGTAATGATATATATATATTTATATATTGTGTGTGTGTAATGATATATATATTTATATATTGTTTGTGTGTGTGTGTGTGTAACGATATATATTTATATATTGTGTGTGTGTGTGTAATGATATATATTTATATATTGTGTGTGTGTGTAATGATATATATTGTGTGTGTGTGTAATGATATATATTGTGTGTGTGTGTGTAATGATATATATATTGTGTGTGTGTGTAATGATAGATATATATAGTGTGTGTGTGTAATGATAGATATATATTGTGTGTGTGTGTAATGATAGATATATATAGTGTGTGTGTGTAATGATAGATATATATATAGTGTGTGTGTGTAATGATAGATATATAGTGTGTGTGTGTGTAATGATAGATATATATATAGTGTGTGTGTGTGTAATGATAGATATATTTATATATAGTGTGTGTGTAATGATAGATATATTTATATATAGTGTGTGTGTGTGTAATGATATATATTTATATAGTGTGTGTGTGTGTAATGATATATATTTATATATTGTGTGTGTGTGTGTAATGATATATATATATTTATATATTGTGTGTGTGTGTAATGATATATATATTTATATATTGTGTGTGTGTGTGTAATGATATATATTTACATATTGTGTGTGTGTGTGTAATGATATATATATTTATATATTGTGTGTGTGTGTGTAATGATATATTTATATATTGTGTGTGTGTGTAATGATATATATATATTTATATATTGTGTGTGTAATGATATATATATATATTTATATATTGTGTGTGTGTGTGTGTGTGTAATGATATATATTTATATATTGTGTGTGTGTGTGTAATGATATATATTTATATATTGTGTGTGTGTGTAATGATATATATATTTATATATTGTGTGTGTGTGTGTAATGATATATATTGTGTGTGTGTGTAATGATATATATTGTGTGTGTGTGTAATGATATATATTGTGTGTGTGTGTGTGTAATGATATATATTGTGTGTGTGTAATGATATATATATTGTGTGTGTGTGTGTAATGATATATATTGTGTGTGTGTGTGTAATGATATATATTGTGTGTGTGTGTGTGTAATGATATATATTGTGTGTGTGTATGTAATGATATATATTGTGTGTGTGTAATGATATATATATTGTGTGTGTGTGTGTAATGATATATATATTGTGTGTGTGTGTGTAATGATATATATATTGTGTGTGTGTGTGTAATGATATATATATAGTTTGTGTGTGTAATGATATATATATATATAGTTTGTGTGTGTGTGTGTGTAATGATATATATAGTTTGTGTGTGTGTGTAATGATATATATATAGTTTGTGTGTGTGTGTAATGATATATATATATAGTTTGTGTGTGTGTGTAATGATATATATATAGTGTGTGTGTGTGTAATGATATATATATAGTGTGTGTGTGTGTAATGATATATATAGTGTGTGTGTGTAATGATATATATAGTGTGTGTGTGTAATGATATATATATAGTGTGTGTGTGTGTAATGATATATATAGTGTGTGTGTGTGTAATGATATATATAGTGTGTGTGTGTGTAATGATATATATAGTGTGTGTGTGTAATGATATATATATAGTGTGTGTGTGTGTGTAATGATATATATATAGTGTGTGTGTGTGTGTAATGATATATATAGTGTGTGTGTGTGTGTGTAATGATATATATAGTGTGTGTGTGTAATGATATATATAGTGTGTGTGTGTGTAATGATATATATAGTGTGTGTGTGTGTGTAATGATATATATAGTGTGTGTGTGTAATGATATATATATAGTGTGTGTGTAATTATATATATATAGTGTGTGTGTGTGTAATGATATATATATAGTGTGTGTGTGTGTGTAATGATATATAGTGTGTGTGTGTAATGATATATATATAGTGTGTGTGTGTGTGTAATGATATATATATGTGTGTGTGTGTGTAATGATATATGTGTGTGTGTGTGTAATGAGATATATATAGTGTGTGTGTGGAATGAGATATATATATAGTGTGTGTGTGGAATGAGATATATATATAGTGTGTGTGTGGAATGAGATATATATAGTGTGTGTGTGGAATGAGATATATATATAGTGTGTGTGTGGAATGAGATATATATATAGTGTGTGTGTGGAATGAGATATATATATAGTGTGTGTGTGGAATGAGATATATATATTGAGTGTGTGTGTGGAATGAGATATATATAGTGTGTGTGTGTGGAATGAGATATATATATAGTGTGTGTGTGTGTGGAATGAGATATATATAGTGTGTGTGTGTGTGTGGAATGAGATATATAGTGTGTGTGTGTGGAATGAGATATATATATATATTGTGTGTGTGTGTGTGGATTGAGATATATATATAGTGTGTGTGTGGAATGAGATATATATATATATAGTGTGTGTGTGTGTGGAATGAGATATATATAGTGTGTGTGTGTGTGTGGAATGAGATATATATAGTGTGTGTGTGTGTGTGTGGAATGAGATATATATATAGTGTGTGTGTGTGTGGAATGAGATATATATAGTGTGTGTGTGTGGAATGAGATATATATATAGTGTGTGTGTGGAATGAGATATATAGTGTGTGTGTGTGTGGAATGAGATATATATAGTGTGTGTGTGGAATGAGATATATATAGTGTGTGTGTGTGTGGAATGAGATATATATTGTGTGTGGAATGAGATATATAGTGTGTGTGTGTGTGGAATGAGATATATATAGTGTGTGTGTGTGTGTGGAATGAGATATATATATAGTGTGTGTGTGTGTGGAATGAGATATATATTGTGTGTGTGTGTGTGGAATGAGATATATATATAGTGTGTGTGTGTGTGTGGAATGAGATATATATATAGTGTGTGTGTGTGTGGAATGAGATATATATAGTGTGTGTGTGGAATGAGATATATATATAGTGTGTGTGTGGAATGAGATATATATAGTGTGTGTGTGTGGAATGAGATATATATATAGTGTGTGTGTGGAATGAGATATATATATAGTGTGTGTGTGGAATGAGATATATATATAGTGTGTGTGTGTGGAATGAGATATATATATATAGTGTGTGTGTGTGTGTGGAATGAGATATATATATAGTGTGTGTGTGTGTGTGGAATGAGATATATATATAGTGTGTGTGTGTGTGTGGAATGAGATATATATAGTGTGTGTGTGTGTGGAATGAGATATATATAGTGTGTGTGTGTGTGTGGAATGAGATATATATATAGTGTGTGTGTGTGTGGAATGAGATATATATATAGTGTGTGTGTGTGTGGAATGAGATATATATAGTGTGTGTGTGTGTGTGGAATGAGATATATTGTGTGTGTGTGTGTGGAATGATATATATAGTGTGTGTGTGGAATGATATATATAGTGTGTGTGTGTGGAATGATATATATAGTGTGTGTTTGTGGAATGATATATATAGTGTGTGTGTGTGGAATGATATATATAGTGTGTGTGTGTGGAATGATATATATAGTGTGTGTGTGTGGAATGATATATATAGTGTGTGTGTGTGGAATGATATATATAGTGTGTGTGTGTGTGGAATGATATATATAGTGTGTGTGTGTGGAATGATATATATAGTGTGTGTGTGTGGAATGATATATATAGTGTGTGTGTGTGGAATGATATATATATAGTGTGTGTGTGTGGAATGATATATATATAGTGTGTGTGTGTGTGGAATGATATATATAGTGTGTGTGTGTGTGGAATGATATATAGTGTGTGTGTGGAATGATATATATATAGTGTGTGTGTGTGGAATGATATATATATAGTGTGTGTGTGTGGAATGATATATATAGTGTGTGTGTGTGGAATGATATATAGTGTGTGTGTGTGTGTGGAATGATATATATAGTGTGTGTGTGTGGAATGATATATATATAGTGTGTGTGTGTGGAATGATATATATAGTGTGTGTGTGTGGAATGATATATATAGTGTGTGTGTGTGGAATGATATATATATAGTGTGTGTGTGTGTGGAATGATATATATAGTGTGTGTGTGTGTGGAATGATATATATAGTGTGTGTGTGTGTGTGGAATGATATATATAGTGTGTGTGTGTGTGGAATGATATATATAGTGTGTGTGTGTGTGGAATGATATATAGTGTGTGTGTGTGGAATGATATATAGTGTGTGTGTGTGTGTGGAATGATATATAGTGTGTGTGGAATGATATATATAGTGTGTGTGGAACGATGGAAATAAAAGTGACGGTGGAAGAAAGGCGATTGTCGTCCGAGTGAATCCAAGGCACTACACACACATACAAGCATTTGTTAAATTAATCGTTTATAAACATGGGAGGTAGGGGGGAGGGGGCTGGCTTTCATTTCCCTGCCCGAGTCAAAGGCACAGATGTACAAAAATGACACATTAACCACTGCACCGCTTGCGGAAGCACAAAACGCGATTACAAAGCGTGCGGAAGCGGGCTGGTCATGCATGGCTCTTTAGGACCGACTGTGCCGGACAGTGCGCCCATAAGGGGGCTTTTTGCCAGAACGCTGCACACCTGCACCTGCACCGCCTCGGTCTCTTCTCGAGCTGCATGATGTCTTCCGAGGACGGGGTACCAGTCTCCATCGACACAACCGCACCGTTCAGGTCCTGCGCCGGATCACAACGGGCTAAGGTTGACATCTGTGTTCGGTAGGACCCCCCCCCCACCGCACCTGCCCTCGTGCTTGCCCAAAGTGCATAATTAATTATTAACTCGCTCGCTCACGCCGTAGAAACACCATTGCAGAAAAAACACCCAACAATAACACATTTAAATTCAGGGGAGCGAGGTGGCTGAGAAGTGAGAGCATGGAACCAGAACTGCCGAAATCCTGGATTTGAATCCAAGCAACCACCCAGATTTAAATTGGGTTTTGGAGTGGAATGAGTTGATGGTCTCAGCTCAGTCACCCATTGAACACACCCAAATAACATTTAATGTAACACTTAATTTGGCTAAATTCCAGCTTTGAGAATAAAAAATCAGTTTCACTGTCATCATACACAAACCAATCTCGCAGAAAAGTGCACGGATTTTGCACATTCTTTTCCATGTTCTTTGTGATCCAAGTGTTATGCCAGGCAATATGCACAGAATATAATTGTTTTGTAGACACTCATCTCTAGTTCATTATTTTGATCCCTTTTCACCTTCAATAATTGCCCTTGATACACACTTAGATTTCCCAGATGTCTCCCTCTAATATTTCTCCAGTTTAAATAAAAGATTGATCCAGTTTAAACAGCGACTTTGATTCAATGATTATTTCCTCTTGTTCAGTGAACTTTTTTCATGGCTTTTGTTTTGCTCATTTATCTTTCGCCCCACTTTGCAGCCTTCTTTGGTATTTCTTCAATAATTTCCTGTATTACTTTACTTTTGGTTGTTATAATGACGATGTCATTAGGGAATCTGAGATGGCTATTTTTTCTACAATTTATCAAATCTAATTTTCAGAAAATGTGTGAGTGGATTTGTGAATAGCCTTGTTTGACTAACCTTCCACTATGAATTTTGTTACTTCCTTCATCAAAATATCAGTGTAGGTTGTTAATATTTTGTACATTGTTTTTATTTCCAAACATTTGTTATATTTAATGTAGGCCTTGATTCGAGAACTTAAATGAGTATCAATTTTCATTGCGTCAAGTACTTCTTTCAGTCTACAAAGGCCAAGCACAATGGTAAATGATATTCATTAATTTTCAATTTAAAATCTAACATATACATAGGTTTTATAATTTTGCTCCAATATCTGGTCCCGCTTCTTTGATGGTGTCTACAGTTATACCATGGTTTGCTGCTTTGCAAGACCATGAGATATAGCCATGGCTTGGAAAGGCCTTAATTCAGCAGTGGATAGATCGTGTCTGTGGATGATTGAACAAGGTAGCAACAATGCTTCGCAGAGACAGAATCATAAAACCAGGAAATCGTAACACATGACCCAGCGGGAAGCACATTCGCCACTCGTTAGAGGTTCACGGTTCGAATCCGTCGGCCGCCCTCGTTATTACTGCGGTGTGCATCAACCATAAAAATAAGTACCATCGACTTCAGAGTGGACGTAAAAAGAATCCTTGACATTATTCGCAAGAATGTGTGCCGGCATTCAAAGGGGTCAAATTATTACATTTACCAAAAGATTTCTCACTGGGATTATACGTAGCAATCTTCACTTCCTAGCGGGGAAAAGTTGGTTAGACCCTCCTGAAAACAAGTCATGAGACTCCATGAGGTTTCCTTCGGTAATCAGGCCTAGTAAAAAGCCAAATGAAACTCAATGTATAAATAAATAAACACTTTAACTCTTCCAACAAATTATACCTGAGGATTCGATTTGGCGAGAATTTATATCTTGTACCAGGCTTCTTCCCTCTCTTTAAACTTCATTTTCTCTCTGCAAAACCACAAATGTTAAATGTTAACAGTAACAGGAAAATGCACAGTCCTTGCTACTCAGCCTTTACATTTTTTATGTTTTACAAGAGACGCATGATCCTGCTTGGCCTGTCGAGTTTATAGTTTTAGACAATGGTTATTACGAATATGTAGTGATGGTAGCATCACTACTGTGTACACACGCACAAGCGTGACGTCACTATGCGGGGGAGCGTCATGACCACGCGAGTCTACACACACGCATGACGTCATCCCGGCTGGAGGCGGGAATGACGTCAGGGCCGGTGCTGGGCTCGGGAGGCCACGATGGTGGTGTGAGGCCATGGCACTCTGTGACCCCGGCTGGACACGTGACTGGACCCCAGTGGGGGCCGGGGGCCTAGGGGGCACCTTGGAGGGCACGTGGACAGCAGGGGGGCTTCGAGAGGGTTCTCGAAGGGAGGTGTGGCCGGGGCGGGGCCCGGGCACGCCGAGGCCCATATAAGCAGCCGCCTCACGAGGTTCGAGGCTGCCCGTATCAAGAACGAAGATGCATCGTGAAGATGCCAAGAAGAGTCAAGCATCCAGTCAGTGGACCTGGCAGTAGCCCACCTGGCTGGGTCACGCTAGAGTATTTGAGAAGTATGTGTTAGCTAGAGTAGGTCGGTGGTCACCACCTTATGTGCAGTGTTATATTACTTACCGTTCTAATAAATCAGCGTTGCCTCCCAAGGAGTCGTGTGTGCACCTAATTCGAACCCACTACAAATATATAAGGTAGTACTGTATTTAAAGTCACGTGTCAATCCACTGCTGGATGAGGGTCTCCACACTGCGGGCCGTGAGGTTATTGACCATACTTCACCACGCTAGTCAAGGTGGCGTTGCATAGATGAGTGCAAAGAAAGTACAATTGATTTTGCTGCACTGCCCTCTGCTGCCCACAACAGCAGCCTGGAAAGAGCCAACACTAACAAACAATACTGTAAAAATATTTTAAAATCACCCCATCACAGAGATGAAAAAAAACATGACTACATATCACTGTGACCTGTTATATTTACTGTGAATCATCAAATAATAAATTGTTTAAATCCACGCCTATACAGGCCACCATACTTCAATAGTGATTACCGTTGGTAGGGCTATTTTAATACACACAATGGACAGGAAGGACAAGATCAAAGGGCTCTCATAATCCACATGCAGAGTGTACGTTGCCTCATTAATCCCCACACCCCCACTTTGCGCAAGAGCGTAGAAGTGTGGTTACCACATCTACGCCTCTATAAGGAAACAGGTGGACTTCACAAATTTGGTTGTCGCCTGATGAAGCTGGTTGTAATTACTGGCGAAACATCGTACTCAGATTGTCAATGTTGTGGCTTCGCTCTCCATCACACCGATGTGCTGTACTAGTGACCAATTTACATGTTCTGTTTACGTGACAACCCTTACTAGTTGGCTGTGTCGGGTGGTGGCGGGTTTTAACGACACATTTATATATTTAAGCGAACTAACCCAAAATACCTCTATTATGGATGTAATTTATCTTGCATTTTAATTCCATGAGCAAAGTTGCAAATTAAGCAAATATTGTCGAGACGATCATTGGTTGAACTTTGATCAAGTGAGCTGCTCTAATTGTGCACATTTCCATCAATGTTGCTTATAATATTTGGTTATCTGTAATATTTGGTTAGAGGTTATATAAGAGATGGCCTGCCCGCATGTTTGGTGGACAATGGGTGCATGCGGAGATGGTGTGGACTTCGTCTTCATCGGCGGCAGCCCCTTGGGGTTCGAGGATGACACCCATCAGATCTTGAGGTGGCTGAGGAGTCCAATTCACGATCTGCAGATCTTTGAGCTTTGGGGTCACGTGGTCCCAGATAGAAGTGGGAGCCACAATGCTGGGTTAGCTTCCTTTTCTGTTGTTATTTGGCAGCGATTCGGCATCAAGACGTTGGGTCTCAGTGGGCCGTCGCCTGGTGGATGCAGCAGCGCCACCCAAGGTGGGCGGCAGCCTACTCCGTCGAATCTCGAAGCCTGATGTTTCTGTACTTCAGGGAGGACTTTAGGGTGTCCTTGAACTGCTTACTTTGTCCTCCCCTCGTCCGCTGCCCATTAGAGAGCTGGGAGAAAAGGATCTGGTGGGGAAGGCAGTTCTCAGGTACGCGGAAGCAGTGGCCAGTCCATCAGAGTTGTTTTTTTAGAAGTATTGCTTCAATGCTGGTGGTGTCAGCATGGAGGACACTTGCACTTGATCCCCTGGATTTGATGGAGGCAGTGCTGTTGGAAACGCTCAAGCGCAATGACATGGCACCAATACATAGACAACATACCGGCAAGACTTAAAATCCTAGCATACCATCTTTAAAACTATCACATCTACACAAACACCGAGTCTACACAACATGTAGCTTCAGATAATTTCGGTGCAACAAAAAACAGATGGTTACTCATGACAGCCACATGGTAGACTATGTTGGGACAAACAAAACCTTTCCGTTAACGCTCATCAGAATATTTATTTATACAGCAGGAATCCGATGAGCTATAAACCTCTTTTTCACAGATGTCCAGTCGGGGCAGGTGAGAATAATACAACACAACACAAAAACTTGACAGTGAAAAGTATAGCAAATATATACAAATAATACTAAACTATGTTTTATCCTACCAGGTAAAGCATACTGAGCTATGAGCCTCTCATTCAGCAGCAACCTGGCAACAAATGATAGCTTAATAAACTGGTTTATATTTTGATTTAAAGCTTTCGTGACTGCAGTAATTCATATTCTTAGTTTTTTCGGTAAAGTCACGTTGAAGAGAAACAACAAAATAACAAAATATATATAAAACAATTGTTTTATATATATAGTTTTTTCGGTAAAGTCACGTTGAAGAGAAACAACAAAATAACAAAATATATATATATATATATATATCAACGTGACTTTACCGAAAAAACTAAGAATATAAACTGGTTTATCTTATAGAAATTTATTACAGCAAAATAATCAATAATCTAAACAAATTTCGATTTACAGCTTTCGTGACTGCAATGATTCATCTTCTTTGGTTCTTTCGGTAAAGTCACGTAGAATGAGAATAAAAGAATAATTTGATAAAATAAAATAACACAATAATATTCTCACGACGTTTCGGCCACAACACAAGCGGCCTTCATCAGGTGAAGGGAGCGAGACTGTCTGGTAGAACAGCGCTGTAGTGAGAGCCACGTTCAGATCACGGCTTTTAAGCTGTGCGAGAGGAACAAAGAGCCTTGACGAAGGAATTAGCATAAAATTTAGCATTGAAAAGGCTGAATGATTAGCTTGTGACTGGTCACAGAAATAGCTATGTTAAAAGTTAAAGCATACACATCCGCAGAGGCACCCATTGTTAAAAGGAATTAGCATAGAATTTAGCATTGAAATAGCTAAATTAAGGCATTCGCTTGTAACTGCTACAGAAATAGTTACGTTGAAGTCAGAGCATACACATTCACCGAGGCACTTAGTACAAATCAAAACAGGAGAATTTAGCATTGAAATAACTAGGCGAATTTAGCATTGAAATAACTGGGTGATTTGCTGGTGACTGGTCACAGAAATGACTACACATCTGAGCTATTCACAGTACTATATAGTGAACCAATAAAAATTAAAATATAAATTACCTTCATGTTATCAATAAACTCTATATTCTCCAATCAGCTAAGCTACCAACCATAAGTCGTTATATATCACAATGCTATATGGCGAAAAAATGGGTGGATTCTTACCCTCAAATTTCCGTACCACGGATAGCTACGGGCCCCGTTCAGACGGACGAGTTCGTCCATGGTCGGAACAGAGGAGGGGGAGAGAGACAGCTGCGAAGCCCTAGTATACTCCATGTTGTAAACCATACCATTAACCGTGGTGTGAGAGGTATTAAGAGGCAATGCTGGCGAAAGAGCTGCGGTCTGAAGGTCATCGTAAAATTACAATTAATTAAGAACAGAAATGATTTAACACATCTTTCCAGTGGTTACTAAGCCTGAATCCATCTTCTCGGTTGAAATTGTCTCTGTGCTTGTATATGTGAATGGCCTCATGAACGAATCTCTCATGGTAGCCAGTTGGTTTGCAAAGAACCTCCGTCTTGGAGAAGTCAATGTCATGTGAGCCCACTGAATTGTAACAGTGATCTGCCACGGCCGATTCAACAGCATTAATTGATGAGAACAAACAGTTCTTGTTGAAACCCTCTGCTGCCAGACCACCAAGATTATATGGCCTTCCAAAGATACACAAAGAAGATACACCCCTTCGTCCCATCGTCTCTACTATCAGCTCCCCCACCTACAAACTGGCACGTTTTCTGGCTGATATACTGCGACCTTTCACTGGAAAAACCACCTCTGCGGTACTAAATTCTACTCACCTGGTATCGACAATCAAAGACATTTCCCTGTCCCCAAACGACCTGCTTGTCAGTTTTGATGTGGTGTCCTTGTTCACCAAAGTCCCGGTACCTGACACCATCGCTATCATTGAAGACCTGGTTCATCAAGGACTGCATACTGATGTACCCCCCCTGGTGAGACATTGCTTAACCAACACATACTTCACCTGGAATGGAACTTTCTACAAACAAACTGAGGGCACCCCAATGGGCTCCCCCCTATCTCCGGTTGTAGCCAACGTATTCATGGAAAAATTTGAAACTGACGCCATCCAGACTGCCACTCTACGCCCGACCTTATGGAAGAGGTACGTTGATGACACCTTTGTCATCTGGCCACATGGCCAGCCTGCTCTAGACCAATTCCGCGACCACATCAATTCCATACACCCAGCCATCAGATTTACCATGGAGGTCGAAAAAGATGGCAAACTACCCTTTCTGGATGTCTTAATTAAAAGGAGACATGATGGTTCAATGAGCCACTCTGTCTACAGGAAAGCTACCCATACAGATGCTTACTTGAAACCGGATTCCCACCACCATCCATCCCAGAAGAACTGCCTCATCAAGACTCTATACCATAGAGCCCAATGCATTTCCGACCAGGAACACATTACCAGTGAACTCAAGCACGTACACCAGGCTCTCAGGGCTAATGGCTACTCCGACTACACAATCCGCAAAGCCATCACTCCAGTCATGAAGAAGGATCCTCTTGTGGAGCCACTCAAAACCATCACCTTACCCTACATTGCAGGGGTCACTAAAAAGATCTCCAAAATCCTGAATAAACACAAAATCCAGGTCCGATTCAACACAGTACACAAAATCCGTGATTTAGTTCCATCTGTAAAAGATGCTCTTCCAGACATACAGTACCCGGGCGTTTACAAACTAAAGTGCCTCTGTGGTAGTAGCTACATTGGAGAAACCAAAAGACATATCTCGGACCGCATCCGCGAACATAAAGCAGACTTGAAACACGGTAAGACGAACTCCTCGGCCGTGGCAGATCACTGTTACAATTCAGTGGGCTCACATGACATTGACTTCTCCAAGACGGAGGTTCTTTGCAAACCAACTGGCTACCATGAGAGATTCGTTCATGAGGCCATTCACATATACAAGCACAGAGACAATTTCAACCGAGAAGATGGATTCAGGCTTAGTAACCACTGGAAAGATGTGTTAAATCATTTCTGTTCTTAATTAATTGTAATTTTACAATGACCTTCAGACCGCAGCTCTTTCGCCAGCATTGCCTCTTAATACCTCTCACACCACGGTTAATGGTATGGTTTACAACATGGAGTATACTAGGGCTTCGCAGCTGTCTCTCTCCCCCTCCTCTGTTCCGACCATGGACGAACTCGTCCGTCTGAACGGGGCCCGTAGCTATCCGTGGTACGGAAATTTGAGGGTAAGAATCCACCCATTTTTTCGCCATATAGCATTGTGATATATAACGACTTATGGTTGGTAGCTTAGCTGATTGGAGAATATAGAGTTTATTGATAACATGAAGGTAATTTATATTTTAATTTTTATTGGTTCACTATATAGTACTGTGAATAGCTCAGATGTGTAGTCATTTCTGTGACCAGTCACCAGCAAATCACCCAGTTATTTCAATGCTAAATTCGCCTAGTTATTTCAATGCTAAATTCTCCTGTTTTGATTTGTACTAAGTGCCTCGGTGAATGTGTATGCTCTGACTTCAACGTAACTATTTCTGTAGCAGTTACAAGCGAATGCCTTAATTTAGCTATTTCAATGCTAAATTCTATGCTAATTCCTTTTAACAATGGGTGCCTCTGCGGATGTGTATGCTTTAACTTTTAACATAGCTATTTCTGTGACCAGTCACAAGCTAATCATTCAGCCTTTTCAATGCTAAATTTTATGCTAATTCCTTCGTCAAGGCTCTTTGTTCCTCTCACACAGCTTAAAAGCCGTGATCTGAACGTGGCTCTCTCACTCCAGCGCTGTCCTACCAGACAGTCTCGCTCCCTTCACCTGATGAAGGCCGCTTGTGTTGTGGCCGAAACGTCGTGAGAATATTATTGTGTTATTTTATTTTATCAATTTATTCTTTTATTCTCATTCTACGTGACTTTACCGAAAGAACCAAAGAAAATCTAAACAAATGTTTGTGAAAGTTATCCCATCATATCAGATGTTTATTAATGTCCTTCCTTTTGAGAAACCTAGACCATTATCGCTCACTAGGTGGGTTAGGATTGAAAACTAGCTACAGGCAGTCCCCGGATTATAGGGATGAAACTACAGTAATTAAAGAAAACGGTACGGGAGGCACAACTATTTCCGGCTATGGGATTTTATCTAGATTTGGGGGAAATTGTTGAGTTTCCGACATACGGAAAATTCAGGTTGCGGATCTTCCTCGGGAACCTAACGCTTCCGTAACCCGGGGATTGCCTGTAAGGAGGGAGCATCTGATATCAGTCTAAATCTCTAAGTCTCCAATGTGTCTGCTAAGGTGCGCGTGTGTGTATGCAGTGTGTCTCCGGCTCGTCTTCTTTCTTCCTTGAGTGTCCTTTGTGTAGTCCGAGCACTTCGGAGCTCTCTGTGTGTTCTTGATGCCACCCAGTTTGAAGACTGAGAGTCCTCGATGTCCACTGGGATGGCATTCTACTCTGGTGACCTACACATAGCACACATCATCACCATCACAATTATTCCACTGGCCAACAGGACACCACAGAAAACTGCCTGTCATTGAAACTACCTAGAGAAATGAATTGCACCGAAAATGGCTGATAACTCACGTGGTAACCACCTTCAAAATATAATTGTGGGCCGAGTAAGAGTGCGTACAACACTGTCAGACAACACTGTTTGACTTAGGGTAAATTCTCCAGTTTGAGGTTTTATGGTTTGTGAAAATACATCATGAGTACAACTTACCTCATATAGAAGAGGATGTAGGCCTGGTCTTGAAGAACCTCTGACTTGGCGACTGGCTCCACGTCAGCATCGTCCATTCTGAACCAGCTGCCATTGCTGACCTGAAGGAAAAAATACATGTACACTTAATTACGATCATTACCCAATTGCACCTGACTCATTTAAAAGCCAGCCATAGTGACAGATCATGAAAGTGGAATATTATATGGAAGTTAACACGTGTACTCATATGCTTCGTGTGTGTGTATGTATTATCATAGTGGGAAACAGTAGCGTAGCGGTTAGCACATTGCACTACGAACCCGGCAACCAGAGGTCGATTCCCGCTTACGACGTAACACCAGTGACGATTATCTCAACTGGTCCTGGGCCTCGTTCCCTCGGTCCACTCAGCCTCAAATGAACACATGGTGCAATATGTAAAAATTACCACTCAGGGGACAAAGGCGGCCGGGTGTAGTGCTGGCCACCCACCCCCGCGTGTGTCATTCTGGCTTTGACAGGTGCTCATGAACAGCACTTGCCCCAACAGTCGGGTAAGGCTATATGGGGGATATTTGTTTTTTTGTTTATCATGCAGAACATCACCTTGTTGTACGAGTAGTAGTGGCCGCTATTGGTGGTGGTCCCGTGGTGCACAATCACCGAGTAGAGTGAATAAAGTTGCGACTCTTGCACAACCTGACTAGACATGAACGGCCGTATGTCGAGTTTTTCAGGGAAGAGGAACTCCTACAAGGGATGAGGGAGGAGACAGTGATGGGCCAAGCATTAAAAGAGAGGAAAATAGGGAGCTGGCTAAGCAGGGGCAGAAGAAGGGAGCAAATTAACGTATTGGCGGTACACTGGTGCACCGTATATATAAAAAACTAAAATCACATTTTTCACGATGATATATTTTCCAGCGATTCCCAACCCATTTCAGGAAATTTTGTGGGGCTGCGTCAAAATAATTTATCGTGATCTCAAAGCAGTCGGCAGATGAGTGTCGGTTCACATTTTGATGTTCTACTGTTTTATGAGGACCGGTGTGTCATGCTGCACCGGTGTACCGCCAATACGTCCAAATGACAAAAAACGTTGAATACAAAATATATCTGAATATCAGTTTGCATTCTGTGCAGGAAGTAAAATTCACCCTGTCGATTTTGTGCCCAAACTCATCGTATCGCTTAATGGTGACGATAAGCACATTGGGCACCACGTGCAGGCTCACTCTCTTTGTTGATTTCCCCACGCGTGAGCACCTGTTTGCCAGACAATAGCAACGTTAGTTTACGGACGAGGTGCGTGTTTCATCACACACTGTATAAATGGGGATATACACGAACGTTTAAAGGTGCACGATGGAAGATTGCATACTCACATTCCACATCTGTATTCTGAAAGATTCTCGGTCTTTGTGAATTCATACAAAGCCTTCACCAGATCCAGGGATTTCTGTCAAAAGCCAAGAAAGCACAATCATGGAAAATTATTACTTTGAATAGAAATTCAGAAAATAATGAGCTAAGTGGCTCTCTGCAGTCAACTGGTTGTGGTACATAAATATAATGAATGACAAAAAAATCGACATCAGGCTGCAGCCTTCCCAATTCTTACGTTGATATTAAGAGAGATGTCAAGGCAAGAGTCCAACGTGTCTGAGATGCTGAAGCACTGCGTGCACTCAACTGTGAAAACACATAATATGAAAACATACAATATTACTGCTGCACATTGCATAATCATCAAAAGTATTCACACGTTAACTGCCTAATATCATGAAAATGTTCAAATACCACCAACCCAGATGCGACTATAATTGTTATTTAAAAACATATTTGGTGAAAGCAGCAATGGCTACTAAATACATTTATTGTTGATACTGTGTTGGCAGTGGTGCCCTAACATAAATCACAGGTACTCAACACATTCGTCAATAGCACTGCCTTACAAGGAAAAATATGCAATTGGTGACATTTTAAGGAGTGATCTTTATTCATAGCACAGAAGCCAGAAACATAGGGTGGGCTACGAGTTGGATACTGCACTGTACACCACGTGGCCTGATGAGAAATTACATTTGGCGTACAGAAACCTTTGATAAACTCTTGCGTAATAAGCATGTGAAATCTATTTCCGTATTCGGCATCTTTTCTCACTTGTGTAGTCAATGATGATCGGGATGGTCTGCTAAAATTGTCACATGAATGATGACATAAACTAATTTGTATTCAATGTTAAAGTTTAAAATGTTGCTGGCAGATTGCATGTTGGGTAGCCTCGTCGCAGCGTGGTCAAAGAAATAAGCATTAGCACAATCCAGTTAATGATGTTCGTATATTGTATTATATTTTTATTATTTTATAGTTTCCCTTCTACGTGGTGACTTTACCGAAAGAACCAAGAATATGAATCCCTGCAGTCACGAAAGCTTTAAATCAAAAGATGTTCGTATAGTTGATGCAACCCCTTTTAACCTAGAGAACTCCACAGGAATGGGAGTAGAGTGAATGATATAACTTGTAAACAATGAAAGAGAAACGGGAAAGGGAATGCATATTTTGTGCATGTGTGCTTATGTCCTTGTGTACGTGTTTTTTTTTACATCTACAGAGAATATAAGGTTGCATGCGAGAGCTTGCATAGCCCAGTATGGATTGTGAAATTGGGTGAAATCACTACTTAAAGGGTGAATGTTTCCAGAAGGGGCACAGGTACCTACCTCTCGATTTCAGGTACCCCCTGAAGATCTGGTGGATCAATGTTGGGGTCTCCATGTCAATATTCAGCCTGGAAAAACACGCAATGAAACACACAGACAGCTACTCCAGAGGCAATGTCTTTACGAGATGAACACTCGGGAGAGTTACATGTTTTTCCCTACTAGTATTAACTCGCTGAAGTGGCAATGTCTTAACTACCTCGCCAGCTATACAGGTCATGGGTTTGATCCCAATGCTGACGCCTGTAAATTTGCAGTTTGCATTCTCTCCCTGTGGTTGCGTGTATTTTTTTTTTATACGAGCCCACCGATTTTTCCCTCCATATTTAGAAACATGCATTTAGTGTATTTGTTAAATAATAATTAAAATAAAGTGAATGCAAATATGAATAATAAAATATACAATTAAAAAAACAAAAAAAACACTAATGTAGACTGGTTCTTAATCGGAGTGAGCGTACTGCCAGTCTATAATGTAGACTGTAGCCTGGTTTTTAAGCTTGGTGAGCGTATTGGCAGTCAATAATGTAGACTGTAGCCTGGTTATCCTGAGAACATATTTTTTTCTGAACAATCCAGGCATCCATGTGCTGGTATTGTGCAACTATTTATGGAGTTTGCTGGGGC
Source organism: Petromyzon marinus (assembly GCF_048934315.1). Classification (NCBI taxonomy): domain Eukaryota; kingdom Metazoa; phylum Chordata; class Hyperoartia; order Petromyzontiformes; family Petromyzontidae; genus Petromyzon; species Petromyzon marinus. The sequence goes on along the minus strand of NW_027423331.1, from coordinate 26,555 downwards.
ATGCAGTACTTACTGGCTTTGGTTGAAGAGGCAGGATTGGTGCAGCGTATCTATCACGTAACTCAGAAAGACATGCGCATCTTCCTGCCTGCCAAAACACAGGTCCTCGCCGATGTCTGTGTGGAAATGGACAGAGGTCACAGATGATGTGGTCACACAGTTGCTGGCACAGTATATAGCTTATAAAGTCCCTCATCAACTAAGTTGGAAGATTTGTGGGTTAATCACAGAACTGGGTATGGCTGGCAGTGTTTAGAACGAGCATCAAGAGAGTAATGCAGGACCGGAAGAACATCCGATGCATTGGAGTTGTAAAATCAGTGCTGACCAAAACGAGTAATTTTCTGTTCGATATTGTATACAAAAACTGATTCAAACTGCCCTTTCAGGAGATCTTGAGATGACCGATGTTTCAACGTCAAAGACACTTGGGAATTGTGCTGGAACTTACTTTTGAAATTGAGAACTATGTCGATGGGATCGATGGCCATGCCCCGATTCATGAAGGTGTTGAAGACGTGTTTCTCCAACAGACACATCATGCAAAACTCAGTCTGTTTGCCTGTGAAGAGGGGCAGGGGTGACACACAGTGAAAATACAAACCAATCGCACAAATTGCCCAGCCGTGCACAGCCAGGTAATCTACACAACACTCGATTGTAGCTCGTCTCGAATGCAAAATATCTTGGGAGAACTCACAGGTCCATGAGTGATCGCTGTAAAGCAAAAAGTTTGCCAGCGGCGCCGTGTACGTGAGGCCCTGCAGGATGGCATTCACGAAACACGTATTCCCGAGGTTGTTGAGCCCAGCACCCTCATGTAGATCCTCCTGCCACTTGAGAACTAAGTTGTCTGTTGCAGGTGTTGTGAATTCTAAAGATGGAATGCTGTCCTCATCTGCACACATGACATGATGGAAACACATCATTAACGTTCACAGCACTTTTATTATAACTCACAGCACTACTGAAGGGAATGGTTTACAAATTGGGTGTCTTAGCCTGTACCCATGCTGGCATTTTTTGTGGTGCTGTTAGGTAGACACAATCCTCTTCACCAGCTGGCGAGATGCAAATGTATTAAATGTTTTTGAAGTGTTCAGCACTAGTAATCAGAATTGCCTGAAGAGCATCTTCAGCCTGTAAGTTTTACATCGACAGCAATGGCTAGACAACCACAGCAGCGTGACGAGATATCAAAGTGTACGTATGTGTGCACGTTGAACTTCTTTCACACCGTGCGTCGCCATCCATACTAATCGGAGGGACAGGGTCACGCCAGCAAACACTTACCTCCCGCATTAGGTTTGTGCAGCCCAGTCGTGCTGGACTCGGTCACGAAAGACACGGCGGATGGAACGGTGCTGTGTTGGATCTCCAGCCCCTTGTCATCTGCTGCTGACACCGCCGGGGGTGATGTGGATGCCTCATCCTTGACGACGATGCTGGAGATGGTGTCCGCTTCTGCCTGTTGAATACTCTTGGCCTCCTGCTACGGCAGCAGTAAAAGCAGCCTTAAGTCACAGACACGCATCGCCACTACACTGCAGCATTGCTCAAACTGCTAAGTGCGGATTCTTATTTCGAACAACATGGCAAGCCAATCTAATAATGGAGACTCTGCTTTTAGATACCAGGATCTATCTTTGTTTCCAAAGAAGTTGGACAAAAACATACTCTGTCTAAATTCTCCTTAGTGATATTCTGAAGACGTTACGTTAAAAAGATGCATGTGATATCACTTGAGCGCAAATACAGACCCATATGGACACACATTCCCATACGGGTATACATCCCTTCATACGCCCTCCCCATTCTTGCAGTGCGTGAAATTGGAAATCATGCATATTTTAAATACTCAAATGGCTTAATGTGCTATTCATGCAACGGTTAGCAATCTGGTGTTATCGTACGGAATTTGGTGCCACAATTTCCTGGCATGTCAGTAGAAATACATCCTTCCCACCTTTATTCACCCAGCAGTATAAATAGGGACACCACAGGTAGTCGATGGACAAGCCATGTGTGTTGTGGGGTCAGGTGTGGGTGCTCCCACATTTTCCAAGATGTTTGGTGGGTGTAGAAGGTGAGTTTCCTCTCGTGCAAACCCAACCGCGAGCAATCGTATGATCAAACAATTTCAAGGCTGCACCTTTACGTGTGGACTGGTCTTATTTGCAAGTTTTGCAACGTAAACTTTAATTTTTTACCTTAATTTTATCAATACTGATCTATACTACAGGTTTTCTTCTTGTTAGATCGTGTAAATATATAAATGTTTCGTTAAACCGGCCACAATCCGACACAGCCAATTTGTAAGGTTTACCACTTAAACAGATCGTGCCAATTCGTTACGAGTACAGCACACCGGTGTGTTGGAGAGCCAAGCCACAACATTTACAATCCGAGTACGACGTTTCGCCGGTAATCTAACCCAAAAGAAAAAAAAGAAAGGACAAAACGGTATTATGGATGATTTTGGTCACGAAAGCATACGTGATAATTGAATTTTGCCTAATCACCTACTGTGATTTATCCTCCCTCTTTGCTGCTCCTACAGCCTCCCTTACCTTAGTCAGATGATCTGCATTGCTTTCTTCAGATGATGATGTCTCCTCACCGTCCTTCCCCGCACCTCCGAGCAACACGTTTGCCTAGGTACGGTGCAAAAGAAGTTCAACATGCATCACGACTTTAAACTGGTGTTGCAGCTTTCAAAAGACTCGAAAGGGGGCTGCCGTTTTTTTCCTCACTTTCTGACTCAAACTGTTGAAGCTTTCAACAACGTGAGCCTGAAATTTTGATTTAAAGCTATCGTGACTGCAGTAACGATAAACTGCCAAATCGTTGCGCGTGGCGCCAACGGGGTTTTAAAGAAATAAATAAATGGATAAAATTCACCGTTTTTAAATAAATTCATGCAAACCAACACACCTGAAGACGACCGTTTGTGTTATGGTCGAAACGTGATAATTTTTATTGCTTTATATATTTTATTATTTTGTTGTTTCCCTTCAACGTGACTTTACCGAAAGAACTAAGACCGTGAGCCTGCTTCATGTCGGCTTTAGCGTCATACTCTGTGGGAAGATTATCACTTGGCTCAGCGTAGTTTTTAGATAGTTAGTACGACTTTTAAATTAATGTAGTGCTTCAGGCGTACCCTGTCCATATATATAGGTAAACCAAATGAACCTCTGAATTGATATTTTTCGTTCTCCAAATAACAAAGAAATTGTTATTGAATGTTTCTAGTTATTAGCAGACTCTGTTAGATGTACCCAGTCACCCGCTGTGATTTATCCTCCCTCTTTGTTGCTCCTACAGCCTCCCTTACCTTAGTCAGATGATCTGCATTGCTTTCATCAGATGATGATGTCTCCTCACCGTCCTTCCCCGCATCTCCGATCAGCACGTTTGCCTAGGTACGGTGCGAAAGATGTTCAACATGCATCACGACTTTAAACTGGTGTTGCAGCTTTCAAAAGACTCGAAAGAGGACTGCATCTTTTTTAATCTGATTCAACGAATCTGACTTCTGTCCATCAGATGATGATGATGTCTCCTCACTTTCAGTCTCAAACTGTTGTTGAGGCTTTCAACAACGTGAGCCTGCTTTATGTCGGCTTTAGCGTCACACTCTGTTGTAGTGCTTCAGGCGTACCCTGTCCATATATAGGTAAACCAAATGAACCTCTTAACTGCAATGTTTCGTTCTCCAAATAAAAACGAATTATTGAATGTTTCTAGTTATTAGCACAGACTCTGTTAGATGTGCCCAGTCACCCGCTGTGAGTCATCTCCCTCTCTGCAGCAGATCTTACTGCCCTTACCTTAGTCAGATCATTTTCCTTGTGTCCAACGATTGATGCCTCCTGACTCGTTGACGTTAAACTGGTGTTGCAGCTCTGAAAAACGCTCTCACTGGAACGGCTGCTCACCAGACTCGAAAGAGGGCTGCCCTTGCGAACCGTAGCAGGACTGCCCAGCGAGGTCCCAGCATAGGTGTCCTCATCATCAGAACTGCTTCGGCAACAGCAGCATAGCTTTTTGAAAAACTTTCTGAATAATTTATTTACACCTTTCTTCATGGTGGCCATGCCACCAATGTGCCAGAGCACCGAAACTTTCCAAAAATTTTTATCACGAGAACGCCAGAGGGCAAGTGAAGACACCTCTGCTTCCCAAGAAATCCGAAGAGCCTGTAGGATGTGACGTCACACGCCGGACTGCAGTGACGTTACAATACGACACCTTATGAGGAGTGTCACTTGACGTCACGCGCCGGACTGCAGTGACGTTTCAATAAGACACCTTATGACAAGTGTCACATGACGTCACAGACTCCCGACTACACCGACGCCACACAACTGCATTTTTAATCTTAGTTCTTTCGGTAAAGTCACGTAGAAGGGAAACAATAAAATAATAAAAACATAAAACAATAAAATTCTCACGACGTTTCCACTGCAACACAAGCAATCATCATCAGGTGTGAAAACCACAACAAGAAAATTTGATGATGATTGCTTGTGTTGCAGTCGAAACGTCGTGAGAATTTTATTGTTTTATATATATTTATTATTTTATTAATTTATTGTTTCCCTTCTACGTGACTTTACCGAAAGAACCAAGAATATGAATCCCTGCAGCCACGAAAGCTTTAAATCAAAATTTAACTGCATTTTCTTGTTGTGCTTTTCACACCTAATGTTGATTACTTGTGTTGCAGTCGAAACGTCGTGAGAATTTTATTGCTATATATTTTTATTATTTTATTGTTTCCCTTCTACGTGACTTTACCGAAAGAACCAAGAATATGAATCCCTGCATAGTCACGAAAGCTTTAAATCAAAATTTAACTGCATTTGTTGCTCAAATAGCTTTCCTTGGTGCTAATTAACAGAGCTATTGCTTGCCTGCATTAGAAGCGTAACATCACACACAGCCCACTGTATGCGTTAGGTTTCACTTAGCATTAAACACCAGAATCCACTCTAGCAAGAATTCCATCCTGGCATGGAGGACACCTTGCGGTACATTACAGGTTTCCCAAAATTCCACTTTTATTAATTTACTCCCAATTCAAATTGTTCTGCACTTGTGACATGCTAAGCAACTAACGCTGTCTGATTGGCAACACACCTGCTCAAGCTCTGGGATAACAGGTGTGTGTTGGGCATCAGTGCTTGTCAACTTTGCTCTAATTAGTGTATTTTCTAATATTCAATAACGTATTTAATTACTCATTGAGGTTTAATGAGCTCACCTGTCTCGATTTTTGTCCAATTGTTGCAGATACGAGTCACAACACTTGATTCATGTGCAGTGATATCAATGTGAATTAAAGTGCTCTGTTACCAATAAAGTACAATTTTGACTGGAGAAGATCAATGGGTGGGGTTTGGGAATCTGAGACGGTACAATCACGAATGTTAATCAAATCTACATATATGAGGGCTTAGCCTGCTTCACGTCGGCTTCAGTCGCACAATGTAATTTTTTCAAGTATTCAGCACGGGGTTTAAATTAATGCAGCGCTTCAGGTTGACCCTGCTGAAATGTAGCTGTTGTATATGTGGGTGTGTGAAAATTGATGACAAATAATTAAAATTAAATGAAATTCGAAATTTGCATAATTAATCCAAAATTATGTTAATTCGTGTAATTATGCATATAACTATGCTAATTAGAGAGGTGATCGTATTAATTTATACGAGTGGGTGTGGTTGTGTTAATGATAGCCTTTATGATAATCAGGTCCCCGCCTCGTTGACGAGGTGGGGTTATCAATCAGGATAACGCAATCAATCGTGTGCAGTTACCCTAGTGTCAATTCGGCCTCGTTGTCTAACTTCGTATTATTGATCAGCATAATACAATGATTCTCGCTTTAACACTCCCCGAGTGTTCATATTTTAGGTCCCATGTTCACATCGTTCGCTTTAGTTTAATGAGTGTGGATTGGTGTGTTTATAGTTTAGGTTCCCGAGTTCATATCTCGTCGCAGGATACAGATCTTATGCAAAAACTTCAGGAAAGAATCACACGACCACTTCTGTATTAATCAATTTATTTTCTAATTAAACCTTAACTATAATATGTATGTGACTCTCAATCTCGGAACTTCAACACGGTATCCACACGGTATCAAGACAGTATCATCAACGACTGTACGATTTCACTTTGATAACACATGGACCCCGCATAAAGCGATTGCTGTTAGTGAGAGAGTCAGAACATGCAAATGCTATGCTACACAAAAGCTTATACATTATAATATGAACGATCATTATGCTTGAAATGGTCAGCACATTATCACAGGCGATTGATTAACATGCAACGGTATTCATATAAAAAGACAATCAAACAGTTATTATTTCCAAAGGCATAAATGTAACAACAGATCCACCGGACAGAATATAAGATTACCGAAATGGCTTAGTGTGAGGGTATGCGGCGGAACGTGTTATCTCACGGGAGATTAATTAATTAATTCGTGAATAAGATTGTATGATCAGAAAATCGGTTTAGCACGATTCCTCCCCGGGAGCGTAGCTCCGTGGCGAAGGTGCCAAGGCTAATTCGTATTGATGGATCGGTTGGTAACTTATGCGATTAGAAGTACAGTCCAAAACAAAATATTGAAGAGGGAAATTATGAATATACTTATAAATGACGGACTGTTATCACACGAACGATGCTTCCACAGCCAGATGGTTCACGGACTTGAGTGTTCGCTTCTGGTTAAGGACCTGTGTATGTTTGAGTGATATGAATTGTTTTGAATAGTCAGTGTTTGGAATTAATTCTTTGCGTTGCCATACGCTGAAGTTGGCATCGCTTGTAGGAGAAGTAGCCTCGCTCCCTTTAGAGCGGTGAGGTGTGTAGGAGTGCATCATACGAATCGCCGCCCTCCTCCACACAGCAGCCAGCCTCTGTCCACGGGGGAGAGTTGCTTGATCGCTCTCAGTTCCGCTCAGTGGACACCTCTGTCCACTGCTGGATGAGCTGCGCGATCACGCTCGTGCTGGTTCGCTGAAGCAGTTTCCCTCCGCTGTTGGATGAGCTGCATCGGCACGCTCCCTCTCTCTGGGTGGAGAACTCGAACGTGCTCGTTGCTGGTTTGCTGAAAACAGGTTTTTCTCCACTGCTGGATGACTCAAGTCGCACGTGCTCTTGCTCTGGTTTGCAGAAGCTCTTGCTTGGTGCGTCGGTCGCTCTGCAGCTGGACTCAATGTAGAATCAGCAATACTCTGTCTTTCAGCTCTTGGAAATCACACTAGGTGACGCCTCACTACCCTGCGAGTCTTGCCAACGTCAGTGGGTAGCGACGGGGCCACTTTGGCTTCTGCTCGCCGCCCCTGCTCTGCAGCTCGCCGGCTGGCGACCTGTTGCTCTCGTTCCCGATTGGAACTGCTCCTGAGCCGACCCACTGGTCGAACTCCCCGCGTTCCGACCTCAGAGTCGAACTTCCCGAGTTCCGACCCCCCTGGTCGAACTCTTCCGAGTTGCTCCTCCGAGTCGAACTGTCTCCCGAGAGTCGACCCACTGGTCGAACTCTGGTGAGCCGACCCCCCCCCGGGTCGAACTGAGGTTTCAATGCTCAGGATTCTCTTTTTATGCCCAAAAATCCCTTCACTCGGATCCTGCCCACAAGGCGGGGTTTCTTTCGATTTTTGCTGTGTCAGGATTTGTGCGTATGTATCTGTGTCCGTGTGTGTGTCTGTACGTGTGTCAGTGTGTGTCCTTGTGCATCACCCACGGTATATTCCGTTGTCATACTCCTACCATAAAACCCACAAGTAAAACAATCAAATGTTATAAATTGTCTCGAAGGCACCTCTCTGTCTGGGTGCACAACCTGGAGGGAGGGGCGATATTCCCTCCGACTTTCACCGACGCACAAAGAAATGGTTAAAAAGTTTTAAGTTAACATTTCATTTCATCTGAGTTCCATAGTTATGATTCTGTATTAATCCAAGGTCTGAGTCAGCTTCTCGTTGCGGTGTTTGACTCGTGTTTCCCCAAGCGTATACACACTCCTACCCCGCGCTGCAGGGATACAAAGACGGCCGGGATTTCCCTTTCTCTCCGACCCTGGGTTTAACATCGCCCTTTGCTTATGTTGCAGTTTTGCTGTGCGCTTGCATTTCTTTTCCTCTCTACTCTTACTTTAACCCTGCTTATTATTTGCGTATGGGTGGAGGCTAGAGCATTTATGTTGACTTAGGAAAACCTGATTGTTATAGGCTTCGGGTCAAGTCGTATAGAAATTATTAAAATATGTGAATACATTTCATATTAAATTAATAGACGGGTGATGGTTACATTGACGTAGCTTGTGGCAGGGTTCAATTGAAGTGGGTGTGGAGATCAATAACTTTAGCCTACCCTGTCGTTAAATTCCGACTTTAAGTTACTTTAATAGTAATGCAGAACCAATTAGCTTTGTTGACTTAACTAGATCTAGGCTAACGCAACCTCCCAGTGACCCTGGCTTTGTGTTTACGTCAGCCCCATTGCAATCCGCTGCGCTCTGCTCTCTATCTGCTCCCTCTGACCCTGGGAGGGCTCTGAACGTCAAAATCGTGTTAGTGGGTCAAGGTAAATATGACCTCCACATGCCATGCTGAGGCCTGGTTTGGTGTTTTTATTCATTATTAAAATTAAAAGAAACAATAGAAATATGTATCTATATGTATTGAAAAATTACGTGTTAATATTAAGATGGAAAGGGGGGCATATACAACATAGCTAACCCAATTCAATCTCCGATCAAAAATGTTTCGGGATTCAAAAACAAGATAAAAAACAAAACTTGTTATTAGCACAGACTATTATATGCCCCATACTTCAGGAGTATAGCTTAATCACGACCGTTCATGCGTATTACATTTTGGATTCACAAGCATTGACTTAAGTCCGTGCGAAAGAGGCCAGTCTTTTTTGTGATTTAATTAACGAACTTTTAAATTACTTTCCGCAAGCAGCAACAACAACAACAACGCCATGGCCCGGTGTTTGTAGAACTCTCGCTACGGCGCGTTTCCCAGGGCGGTTCGATTCTGGGTGGACTCTCCAAAGCCTCTGTCGCCCGTGGTTGAGAGCCTGGAGCAAGGGGATTTGACGGCGGACCACAGCTTTGCGACTCGAGTGCACGGGCACGCAACAGAGTGGGGCGCCTTGAAAGGGGCTCCCGTGGTGGAGGGAGGTGTCAGTTTGGCTCTTGGCGGCTCGCTGCAGTCTCCTCCGCCGGGGGGAACGAGCCAAGGGGGCCCCTTTGGAAGAAGACGGATTCGGGAGACGTGCCGTGCGGCCGGTCAAGTTCCAAGGAATATGCGATGGTGGCGGTGATGATGATGATGGCAGAAGTGGGCGGTGGTGATGAAGAAGATGGTGTCAATGTTCGTGGTCATGATGCTGACGGTGGTGGTGAGGACATTGATTTTGCCGACAAAATCATGAATGTTGCAGAGTTTGAAAGAAATCGCAGTGGTGAAGTTCGTGACGACGATGATGGTGGTGTTGGTGATGACGAGCTCAGCGACAATAGCCTTCATTCCGGCGAGTGCGACAACGTCAACAATGACCCTGATATTTTTTTCAACGACGACTTCAGCGTCTCTTCCGTCGAAACGCGCAACTCGCCACCCGCCGACGCGCCAGCTCGATCCTTCCCCAAAGCACCCGAGGCCGAGTGCACCTCTGGGCACGGCTCCACCATCGCGTCGCGCAGCAGCGCAACACGACCAACGGGGATGGAGGAGACAAAGGCGGATCTCGGGCACGGGAGAGGGGCCTCTCGTGGGGATTTCAAAGGCCGTGCCCGCGGGCCCGTGACCCAAGAGCTCGCGCCGCCGAGTCGGTCGGGCCGGCAGGCGGCGAGGAACCGGGGGAGAGCAGCAGTTTATTGGAGCTCTCCTCCGCAGAGACCCCGAGGCTTGGCGAGGAGGCGGAGCAAGAAATCGCCGGGAGCGGTGAGAAAATGAATCGAATTTTTTGATAGACACGCCACACACGACTGGATGAGCGCCTCTCGGCGCCGCGCGGGGCGTGGGGGTTGTTTGAACATACTTCACCGCACTGGTCAGTGCGGGGTAACAGGTCCTTGCAGGGTGGGCTGGTAGGAACATTGGAATTTTGCGCAATTTTATGACATTGTTACGTAAAATTGTGCAAATTGAGAGCGTCTTCCCACTTTTTTGCCCTCAAAATCGTTGAGGGTTCTTCGGACAAATTAACCTCTGTAGAGGAATGGAATGGTGAAATCCTTATTGACTGAAATCTGCTCATTTTGGAGCAATGTATCATAAAATTGTTAAGGGCTGGGCCGAAAAATGACAACAATTGCATTTAAAAAAAATGAGGATTTGTTTCCCGGTATACGGTAGTATGGGGCTTTAGACTCCGGATTATTAGCATTTCTGCTCGAAATCGAAACATGACCGGCTTATGGCCTTATACCTGTAAATTTGTGTTGAATATGTCATGACAAAACTGAGAGACAAGGCTTCGAGAGTCTTCGATAGTTCATTATTCCACTATGAAATACTATCTTGGATCACTAAACTACGATTGAGGTGGTGGTTGCATGTTGGATGGGGTTGGCGCAGTTGCGGCGCCTGCTGGGATTGGCTTTGGGTCGATGGCCTCTGCGATTTTGTCTCCGATTTTGTAAAGGGTTCCAGCAACAAATGCGGCCTCTGTTTCAGCAAGCAGCTTTTCAACGGTGGCATCCAAAAATCCGTCGGTGTCTTCGAAGTCGTTGTTGCTCATGGTGTTCATGTCTTGTACCGAGAAAAACTCATAGTGCCGAATCCACAAGTGTGAGCACATTGTTGTGAAAGGAACTAAGTATACAGAAAAAATCCATTTGTAAAATATACAACACGGGATATTTCCTCTGCCTTTTGCAATAAAATGCACAAAGTGGTCGTCCATTTTATCCAATTTTATTCACTAAATGTTCAAGGGGGCGTCCATTTTATTCAATGTTATTAGCTGAAAATGTACCAAAGCTGTCTATTTACTCGAAGAATATTTGGCTCGGTTCCATGTAGATTTATTTGTCACTAGGAAAATAAACAAAATTTGAGTCAATAAGAATAGAATAGCCAAATCGTGAGCTATTTCTGGTAGTCTGTACTTCGTATGCCTTTTGGAATGAAATGAACAAAGGAGTCGTCTATTTTATCCTATTTTATTCACTAAAATGCACTGAATTGAATTGAGCTTACTTTTGACATCAATTGAATTGCGTTTGCTATAGACGTAATTTTTTTTTTTATTGAAATACATTTTAATTGAAATAAATTTTAAGATACAATGGCATGAAGAGGCTCAAATTTGCCCTTGAAATTAATACCCCTTAACATTTGGGTTTGATATTATTTTGTTTGATAATAATATCTGGATTTGTGCACACAATACAAAATAATGAACACGTCACATTTAATAGATGACAGCTCGGGTCTCTTCAAGCTCTCACGGACTCTTGTAGGAATATTTCGCCCTGTCAGCGCGGATGACGGGTGTTCCGCAAGCTGCTGGCAGGATGAATGTGGGAAGGGCTTGCACTGTGGAATTCGGGACTGAGAAAGGCGTCAGTGAATTTGCCACAGCCCCAAAAGCGAAGTTCGCAAGTGAGATAATGTGACTTCCAAATGTTGGGTGCAATAAGACATATCAAGTCTCTGCGCTGTCTTTTGCTGATTTGACACCCAACAGCACGAGATTTGACTTCGTTGAAGTATTGTGACACCCAACAGCACGAGATTTCACTTCTTATGAAAGGGAACGGACGGACGGACGCATTAATCTATTGCAGGCTGGTACACTCAGTTACAACTTCGTTCCTACCAGTAAAAGGTGGGCAGCATATACGTGGATGCATTGAAGTACAGAACGATTGTTTACGTAGCCCCGCAGCAGCCTATAGCACCTGTTTGTGCGTAGTAGTGGTCGCCCATACAAGCCCTATCCAGATTGAACCCTGCTTAGCTCCCTGATCTGATGGGATTGGACTCGTATTCTTCATCAGCTGCATTGACGATTGAACCTCGCCATCAATAGGTCATCCCTAACAGTTCATCATACTCATCCTCGAAATTATGTTTTTCCATAACGCTTGTTTACCCAATAATCATTTTTTTTCAGGCCAGTCCTACCACGTTTTTGCAGTCTGTGGGGGTGATGATTGCCATGATTCCAATCGCGGGTACTTTTTTTACGTCACAAATTTGGAGAAAAACGTCGGCACGCACAATGGCTTCATGCTTGCGAATGACGCCACGGGGATCTTGGATGCGAAGCAGACTGCGTGTTTAAAAATGCATTCTAATCTATTGTAGTTGATACTCCAGAGGTGTATAATTATCGGGACGTCCGCAGGAATCGAAACGTAAATCCTCTGCAACGTGGAGCGGACGCGGAATCGCCGCCGATTATCATCATGGCACACACACACACGCGATCATACGCTTTGATTTTTTTTTAGAGAAAGGGGTTGGTGGATCACGCCGATTTTTCCAGTCCTAAATCGGCTCGACTCCCGAGGATGCAAGGAGATGCCTGTGCAGATACAGAAAAAACCCACACGTTATCCTCGTGTTACGCGTTGTTTTCTCCCAGTATTCCTTTCACGTGAAGCCAAACTTCACGTGATTTGCAAAACGTCCCAACGCACCAGAACCCTCCTGACAGTAATCTCGAGACTGAATGTGACTTTCCTGCGTAATTAGCATTATTTTGTCACGTGGCCATTAAATGTGTAATTTTACGTTTTTAAAGTCCAAGTTGTGTCACTTCAGGTGAGCTACCAGCAGAGGGCAGTGTGCAGAAAAAGGATTTGAATCATGTACACCAGGGGTCGGGAACCTATGGCTCGCGAGCCAGATGTGGCTCTTTTGATGATTGCATATGGCTCGCAGATAAAACAAAATATTCTCACTTGTTTTAATCCATCCATCGATTTTTCACTGCGCATGTCCTGTTCAGGGCTGCAGGAGCAATTGTCCATTATTTTAATTGGATGATACTGGCCTATGTTTGCCGTTGCTGGGTAAAACAGGTAAACGCCCCCTTTTGTATCAGTCTGAGACTGCGTCTGCTCGGTCATTAGCTCAAAGCTAACCCTTCGACGAAGAAGATGGCGAAAAGAAAAAAAGACGACGAGTATCGTACATTTCAGGACGAATGGACCGAAGAATTTGCCTTTGTGGAGAGAGCGGGTTCTGCGGTGTGTCTAATTTGCAATGACAAAATTACATCGTTGAAACGGTCGAATGTAAAGCGGTACTTCGACACGCGCCACGCTACCTTTGCATCAAAATACCCTGCGGGAGACAGCAGAAAGAAAGCGTGCCAAGAGCTGAGCAGGGTGCAAGCTAGCCAGCAGCAACTCCGCGTATGGACCCGGCAAGGTGACTATAATTCGGCTAGCTTTGCTGGTTCTTTAGCAATAGTGAGGAACGGAAAACCATTCACAGATGGCGAGTATGCTAAAACGTTCATGCTGGATGTAGCCAATGAACTTTTTGATGATCTTCCGAACAAAGACAAGATAATCAAACGGATACAAGACATGCCTCTGTCGGCAAGAACTGTTCATGATCGTACCATCGTGATGGCAAACAAAGTGGAGGAAACGCAAGTGAAGGACATAAATGCAGCGCCGTTCTTTTCTCTGGCTTTGGATGAGTCAACAGACGTGAGCCATTTGTCGCAGTTCAGCGTGATTGCAAGATATGCTGTTGGTGACACACTGCGCGAAGAAAGTCTTGCTGTTCTGCCATTAAAAGGGTCCACAAGAGGTGAGGATTTATTCAAGTCTTTCATGGAGTTTGCTCAAGAAAAAAGTCTACCTATGGATAAACTTCTCTCAGTGTGTACTGATGGTGCTCCGTGTATGGTGGGGAAAAACAAAGGATTTGTGGCGCTTCTCCGTGAACATGAAAATAGACCCATCCTAAGTTTCCATTGCATTATACACCAGAAGGCACTTTGTGCTCAGATGTGTGACAGGCAGTTTGGCGAAGTGATATCGCTGGTCATTCGTGTGATCAACTTTATTGTTGCCCGAGCCTTAAATGATCGCCAGTTTAAAACACTGCTGGATGAAGTTGTAAATAACTATCCTGGTCTGCTTTTGCACAGCAATGTGCGTTGGTTGTCAAGAGGGAAGGTGCTTAGCCGTTTTGCGGCTTGCCTGAACGAAATCCGGACTTTCCTTGAAATGAAAGGCGTCGGGCATCCTGAGCTAGCCGACACCGAGTGGCTCCTCAAGTTTTACTATCTCGTAGATCTGACTGAACATCTGAACCAGCTCAACGTGAAAATGCAAGGCATTGGAAATACAGTGTTATCCCTTCAACAAGCTGTATTTGCTTTTGAAAACAAGCTGGAGCTTTTCATCACGGATCTTGAAACAGGTCGTTTACTACATTTTGAAAAACTGAGCCAATTTAAAGATGCATGCACAGCAAGTGAGCCCATTCAAAACCTTGATCTCCACCAGCTAGCTGGCTGCATATCCAGTCTCCTACAGTCCTTCAAAGCACGCTTTGGAGAATTTCGTGAGCACACTCGTCTTTTTAAGTTCATCACCCATCCAAACGAGTGTTCACTGAACACAGCCGACCTGAATTACATCCCTGGTGTCTCCGTCAGAGATTTTGAAGCAGACGTGGCTGACCTGAAGGCCTCAGACATGTGGGTGAATAAGTTCAAGTCACTGAATGAAGATTTGGAAAGACTCACACGACAGAAAGCGGAGTTGGCGAGCAAGCACATGTGGACAGAAATGAAAAAACTCCAACCCGAAGACCAGCTGATTCTCAAAACTTGGAACGCGCTTCCTGTCACATACCACACACTGCAGCGTGTGAGTATTGCTGTATTGACCATGTTTGGATCTATGTATGCATGTGAGCAGTCATTCTCACATCTTAAAAACATCAAGTCCAACCTACGATCACGTTTAACGGATGAAAGCCTCAACGCTTGCATGAAGCTTAACCTCACCAAGTACCAACCCGACTACAAAGACATCAGCAAATCCATGCAGCACCAGAAGTCGCATTAATGGTGAGTGTTATAACAACATTATTTAAAAGAATAAATTCAGAGGCTTATTATACTGACATTTAGTTGAATTCACTTTTAAAATATATTATATGGCTCTCACTGAAATAAATTTCCAAATGTTTTGCTTTCATGGCTCTCTTAGTCAAAAAGGTTCCCGACCCCTGATGTACACGGAGCTTTGTGAGTAGCGTGTTTACCTCCCGCTTGGGTGGCTTTTCTCATGGTCCATGTGACACAAATATGGTCAAGAGCCACGGCCCATTGGAGGCGAACCTTACTGACAAAATTCCATCTTGCGTCTCTCGACCATACTAATAAAAAAAACACACTTGAGTCCATCAACCTATCTACCTTTTTGGATGAATGCTATCCACGCAGGAGCATCAGCAGCCATGATCAATTTACGACTTGATGAAGGCCTCCCCAAGCCATTACAGGTCCGCGAGCGATGTTCAATGTAACAACGCATAGAGCCACGTGCGCACGAGCCGATATAATCGCTCCATCTGCGCGATTGAAGTTCTCTTTTGAGATGTTCCTCTTCTTTGGCTGTAACTCCTTAATTGATCTCGACCATCGGTAATTCAAATATTATTACTGCAATTACAAAGTGGAATGACCTTCCCGCAGGGAGCGCCCGTGGATGATCCGTGGATCGAGTGGGTGTGCGTGCAGATCGAGTCGGCCGTGGAACACGAGCTGGTGGAGGAAGGAGGTCACGTCCCAGACCCAATCTTCATGCTCTAGGCCAGTGTTTTTCTCTAATTTTCAGAGGTGGGGGGGGGGGGCTACTTTCGCCAATAACACATCAGTGTGATGGTCGCCACGTATTTAAAATTATTGTGATTTGACAGCACGATGAACATTGTTCAAATTTGTATTGTCGGGGGCTGCCCGTTAGGGGCCACACTAAAGGCCATCAGGGGCCACCAGTGGCCCGCGGGACTTGCAATGAAGAACACTGCTCTAGGCAATCATCGGCACCCTCACCGGTTGCATTCAATAATCGATTATTACGAGGGCTTCTGCACACCGGTATGATTATTTGACTATACTTCACCATTCCGATCAGTGTGGTTTGCAGGCATTGACCAAACGTGGCGATCATAAAAGTGCAGTAGAACAGTGGATATGCTGCATGTAGCCCCAAAGCCTTTAACAAGCTGGTATGACCACCTATTTATCACTATCCAGCTCAAGTCTGCTTGGCTTCCGAGATCGGGTACATTCCGGGTGATTGTCACAGGTGGCATTAATATACATGGTAGATATTTAATTACATTACTGCAAGGTAGACCTTATAAATGCCACATGAGCAGACGGCCATAGTAGGCATACAATAATACGCGAGGTTTTTTACGTAAGTTTTTTCTGTAAACGTAATGACGATCTGTACAAAATCGGAAAGCGTCTTATAATGTCATGTACGTTGATGTGCTCAATTAAAAGCACACCAGGGTACAATATATGTACAGTACAACGATGGACTGCAGATTTGGGGCCTGCAATCGAATGAAGTTTCAAACCAGTATTTTTTTTTATTTTCGTGAACGGCATCTGCAGCATCTGGTTTAAGTACGGCAGCGCTGACGACAATTTCACACATGAGTGGCCACTCTTATCCTTGGTTAGTTTATAACATGGAACACACAAGCCCGAATGACTGCCACCAGAAATGTGCGACCTTGTAAAGTGAGCGGTATATTACAACACAACATCGCGATAGCATGTGCAAAAAAAATACATACTGTTTATACGTATATCACAGCGGAATTGCTTTTTCTCAGGCCAAGCAAATGTGTGGAAGCAGACAAGCGAGCGAATGAATATAGCAGGCGTTACTAAAAAGATCTCCAAAATTCTAAACAAACACAAGTTCCTGGTCCGGTTCAATACAGTACGCAAATTTCGTGATCTGATCCCATCCGTGAACGATGTCATTCCTGACTTACAGTACCCCGGGGTTTACAAATTGAGCTGCACTTGTGATGATTGCTATATCGGGGAGACGACACGACATGTCTCTGACCGAATTCACGAGCACAAATCAGATTTGAAACACGGCAGAACGAATGATTCTGCCGTAGCTGACCACTGTTACAATGCTGTTGGTGATCACGATATAGTTTTCTCCGATACCAAGGTCCTTTGTAAACCCACGGGTTTTCATCAGAGATTTATCCACGAGGCAATTCAGATTTACAAACACAGACACAATTTCAACCGAGAAGATGGTTTCAAATTAAGCAACCATTGGAAAGATCTTCTTTGGTTCTTTCGGTAAAGTCACGTAGAATGAGAATAAAATAATAAATTGATAAAATAAAATAACACAATAATATAATAATATTCTCTCTCTTTGTGAGAATATTATTGTGTTATTTTATTTCATCAATTTATTATTTTATTCTCATTCTACGTGACTTTACCGAAAGAACCAAAGAAGATGAATCATTGCAGTCACGAAAGCTTTAAATCGAAACATTGGAAAGATGTTCTAAATCATACCAAACATTAAACTAATTTTCAATGGTATTTATCCAAATAGTGATATACCAAACTTTCACAGAAGCTTATTTCACTTCACACCTACATTTGTAAACTCCCCCCCCCGTGCCGGTCCTCTACGTTCCACTTCACACCCCCTCCCCCCCTCCGTGCCGGTCCTCTTGTGCTTCACGGTCATTTTATGCTAATTCCTTTGTCAAAGCGTTTGGTTTCCTCCCACACAGCTTAAAAGGACGCGACCTGGGCTGGACTGTCTTCGCTCCAACGCTGTCCTCGTGACAGTACGGTCCCCTTCACCTGATGAAGGCCACTTGTGTTGTGGCCGAAACATCGTGATTTTTGTTATTTTATTTTTTTACCTACGTGACTTTACCCAATAGAACCAAAGAGTACAGCTTTATCCTATTGGTGGTTTTATTCCGCGCGAGTATCCCGCTAACTACTAGTGTCTGTGCGAGTCAGCAGGCCCTCCAAACCTATTCCTCGAGGAGTCCAGATTCAGCTTATCCTGCATATAGCTCCGTTTTCTACCCTCTATTCAATAGCCCAAACTTACCTCTCCTCTACTTACGATTCCTTCCACTCTGCTGCGTTGAACGCTGTAGAAAGGCGATACTGTGAGTCGTCTCCGGAGAGGGTTGAGTCTAGCTGCGCTGGGCTCGTCGCACGGAGATAGATAAGTCACTGCGTGTGAAGAGATAGACGAGTCAATGTGTGTGAGGGAGATAGAGAGAGAACCACTGTGTGTGCGGGGAGTGAAGAAGAGACTGTGTGGGGAGACAAGGAGTATGAGCGGACGGTGCTGAGGGGAATTCGAGTGTTCGAGTTGGCGGAGCGCGGAGAGGATAAATTATAGTGTGTGTGTGTAATGATATATATAGTGTGTGTGTGTGTAATGATATATAGTGTGTGTGTGTAATGATATATATAGTGTGTGTGTGTAATGATATATATAGTCTTCTTTGGTTCTTTCGGTAAAGTCACGTAGAATGATAATAAAATAATAAAATTGATAAAATAAAATAACACAATAATATAGTGTGTGTGTGTAATGATAATAATATATAATATATTATTTTATTATCATTCTACGTGACTTTACCGAAAGAACCAAAGAAGAAGAATCATTGCAGTCACGAAAGCTGTAAATCGAGAAATATAGTGTGTGTGTGTAATGATATATATAGTGTGTGTGTAATGATATATATAGTGTGTGTGTAATGATATATATATAGTGTGTTTGTGTGTAATGATATATATAGTGTGTTTGTGTGTAATGATATATATATATAGTGTGTGTGTAATTATATATAGTGTGTGTGTAATGATATATAGTGTGTGTGTGTAATGATATAAAGTGTGTGTGTGTGTGTAATGATATATAGTGTGTGTGTGTGTGTGTAATGATATATAGTGTGTGTGTGTAATGATATAAAGTGTGTGTGTGTAATGATATATAGTGTGTGTGTGTAATGATATATAGTGTGTGTGTGTAATGAGATATATAGTGTGTGTGTGTAATGAGATATATAGTGTGTGTGCGTAATGATATATATAGTGTGTGTGTGTAATGATATATATAGTGTGTGTGTGTAATGATATATAGTGTGTGTGTGTAATGATATATAGTGTGTGTGTGTAATGATATATATAGTGTGTGTGTGTAATGATATATATAGTGTGTGTGTGTAATGATATATAGTGTGTGTGTGTAATGATATATAGTGTGTGTGTGTAATGATATATATAGTGTGTGTGTGTAATGATATATAGTGTGTGTGTGTGTAATGATATATAGTGTGTGTGTGTAATGATATATAGTGTGTGTGTGTGTGTAATGATATATAGTGTGTGTGTGTAATGATATATAGTGTGTGTGTGTGTGTAATGATATATAGTGTGTGTGTGTAATGATATATAGTGTGTGTGTGTGTAATTATATATAGTGTGTGTGTGTGTAATTATATATAGTGTGTGTGTGTAATTATATATAGTGTGTGTGTGTGTGTAATGATATATAGTGTGTGTGTGTAATGATATATATAGTGTGTGTGTGTAATGATATATATAGTGTGTGTGTGTAATGATATATATAGTGTGTGTGTGTAATGATATATAGTGTGTGTGTGTAATGATATATATAGTGTGTGTGTAATGATATATATAGTGTGTGTGTGTAATGATATATATGTGTGTGTGTGTAATGATATATATAGTGTGTGTGTAATGATATATAGTGTGTGTGTGTAATGATATATATAGTGTGTGTGTGTAATGATATATATAGTGTGTGTGTAATGATATATATAGTGTGTGTGTGTGTGTAATGATATATATATAGTGTGTGTGTGTGTGTAATGATATATATAGTGTGTGTGTGTGTGTGTAATGATATATATATAGTGTGTGTGTGTGTGTGTAATGATATATATAGTGTGTGTGTGTGTGTAATGATATATATAGTGTGTGTGTGTGTGTAATGATATATATAGTGTGTGTGTGTAATGATATATATAGTGTGTGTGTGTGTGTAATGATATATATATAGTGTGTGTGTGTGTGTAATGATATATATATTGTGTGTGTGTGTGTAATGATATATAGTGTGTGTGTGTAATGATATATATAGTGTGTGTGTGTGTAATGATATATATAGTGTGTGTGTGTGTAATGATATATATAGTGTGTGTGTGTGTAATGATATATATATATGTGTGTGTGTGTGTAATGATATATATAGTGTGTGTGTGTGTGTAATGATATATATAGTGTGTGTGTGTGTGTAATGATATATATATTGTGTGTGTGTGTGTAATGATATATATATATGTGTGTGTGTGTGTAATGATATATATATTGTGTGTGTGTGTGTGTGTAATGATATATATATTGTGTGTGTGTGTGTGTAATGATATATATATTGTGTGTGTGTGTGTGTAATGATATATATTGTGTGTGTGTGTGTGTAATGATATATATATTGTGTGTGTGTGTGTAATGATATATATTCTGTGTGTGTGTGTGTAATGATATATATATATATATATTGTGTGTGTGTGTGTAATGATATATATTGTGTGTGTGTGTAATGATATATATATGTGTGTGTGTGTGTAATGATATATATAGTGTGTGTGTGTGTGTGTAATGATATATGTATATAGTGTGTGTGTGTGTAATGATATATATATAGTGTGTGTGTGTGTAATGATATATATAGTGTGTGTGTGTAATGATATATATATATATAGTGTGTGTGTGTGTAATGATATATATAGTGTGTGTGTGTGTGTAATGATATATATAGTGTGTGTATGTGTAATGATATATATATAGTGTGTGTGTGTGTGTAATGATATATATATATAGTGTGTGTGTGTGTAATGATATATAGTGTGTGTGTAATGATATATATAGTGTGTGTGTGTAATGATATATATAGTGTGTGTGTGTAATGATATATATATATATAGTGTGTGTGTGTGTAATGATATATATAGTGTGTGTGTGTGTTTAATGATATATATAGTGTGTGTGTGTGTGTGTTTAATGATATATATAGTGTGTGTGTGTGTGTGTTTAATGATATATATAGTGTGTGTGTGTGTTTAATGATATATATAGTGTGTGTGTGTGTTTAATGATATATATAGTGTGTGTGTGTGTGTGTTTAATGATATATATAGTGTGTGTGTGTGTTTAATGATATATATAGTGTGTGTGTGTAATGATATATATATTGTGTGTGTGTAATGATATATATATATAGTGTGTGTGTAATGATATATATAGTGTGTGTGTAATGATATATATAGTGTGTGTGTGTGTAATGATATATATATAGTGTGTGTGTGTGTAATGATATATATATTGTGTGTATGATATATATATTGTGTGTGTGTGTAATGATATATATATTGTGTGTGTGTGTGTAATGATATATATATATATATTGTGTGTGTGTGTGTGTAATGATATATATAGTGTGTGTGTGTGTAATGATATATATAGTGTGTGTGTGTGTGTAATGATATATATAGTGTGTGTGTGTAATGATATATATATAGTGTGTGTGTGTGTGTAATGATATATATATAGTGTGTGTGTGTAATGATATATATATAGTGTGTGTGTGTGTAATGATATATATATATAGTGTGTGTGTGTGTGTAATGATATATATAGTGTGTGTGTGTGTGTATGATATATATATAGTGTGTGTGTGTGTAATGATATATATATAGTGTGTGTGTGTGTAATTATATATATAGTGTGTGTGTGTGTGTAATGATATATATATAGTGAGTGTGTGTGTGTAATGATATATATATATGTGTGTGTGTGTGTGTAATGATATATATATAGTGTGTGTGTGTGTGTAATGATATATATATAGTGTGTGTGTGTAATGATATATATATAGTGTGTGTGTGTAATGATATATATATTGTGTGTGTGTAATGATATATATTGTGTGTGTGTAATGATATATATTGTGTGTGTGTGTAATGATATATATATATTGTGTGTGTGTGTGTAATGATATATATATTGTGTGTGTGTGTGTAATGATATATATATATTGTGTGTGTGTGTGTAATGATATATATATGTGTGTGTGTGTGTGTAATGATATATATATTGTGTGTGTGTGTGTAATGATATATATATGTGTGTGTGTGTGTAATGATATATATAGTGTGTGTGTGTAATGATATTATAGTGTGTGTGTGTAATGATATATATAGTGTGTGTGTGTGTGTAATGATATATATATAGTGTGTGTGTAATGATATATATATAGTGTGTGTGTAATGATATATATAGTGTGTGTGTGTAATGATATATATATAGTGTGTGTGTGTGTGTAATGATATATATAGTGTGTGTGTGTGTGTAATGATATATATAGTGTGTGTGTGTGTGTGTAATGATATATATATAGTGTGTGTGTGTGTAATGATATATATATATAGTGTGTGTGTGTGTGTAATGATATATATATAGTGAGTGTGTGTGTGTAATGATATATATAGTGAGTGTGTGTGTGTAATGATATATATATAGTGTGTGTGTGTGTGTAATGATATATATATAGTGTGTGTGTGTAATGATATATATATAGTGTGTGTGTGTGTAATGATATATATATAGTGTGTGTGTAATGATATATATATTGTGTGTGTGTAATGATATATATTGTGTGTGTGTAATGATATATATTGTGTGTGTGTGTATGATATATTATTTAGTGTGTGTGTGTGTAATGATATATATATTGTGTGTGTGTGTGTAATGATATATATATTGTGTGTGTGTGTGTAATGATATATATATTGTGTGTGTGTGTGTGTAATGATATATATATTGTGTGTGTGTGTGTAATGATATATATTGTGTGTGTGTGTGTAATGATATATATATAGTGTGTGTGTGTAATGATATATATAGTGTGTGTGTGTAATGATATATATAGTGTGTGTGTGTGTGTAATGATATATATATAGTGTGTGTGTAATGATATATATAGTGTGTGTGTAATGATATATATAGTGTGTGTGTGTAATGATATATATATAGTGTGTGTTGTGTGTGTGTGTAATGATATATATAGTGTGTGTGTGTGTGTAATGATATATATATGTGTGTGTGTGTGTGTAATGATATATATATATATAGTGTGTGTGTGTGTAATGATATATATATTGTGTGTGTGTGTGTAATGATATATATATGTGTGTGTGTGTAATGATATATATTGTGTGTGTGTGTGTGTGTAATGATATATATATTGTGCGTGTGTGTGTAATGATATATTGTGTGTGTGTGTGTGTAATGATATATATATAGTGTGTGTGTGTAATGATATATATAGTGTGTGTGTGTAATGATATATATAGTGTGTGTGTGTAATGATATATAGTGTGTGTGTGTAATGATATATATATATGTGTGTGTGTAATGATATATAGTGTGTGTGTGTAATGATATATAGTGTGTGTGTGTGTGTAATGATATATATATAGTGTGTGTGTGTGTGTAATGATATATATAGTGTGTGTGTGTGTGTGTGTAATGATATATATAGTGTGTGTGTGTGTAATGATATATATAGTGTGTGTGTGTAATGATATATATAGTGTGTGTGTGTGTAATGATATATATATAGTGTGTGTGTGTGTAATGATATATATATAGTGTGTGTGTGTGTGTAATGATATATATAGTGTGTGTGTGTGTGTGTAATGATATATATTGTGTCTGTGTGTAATGATATATATATAGTGTGTGTGTGTGTAATGATATATATAGTGTGTGTGTGTGTAATGATATATATAGTGTGTGTGTGTAATGATATATATAGTGTGTGTGTGTAATGATATATATATATAGTGTGTGTGTGTGTAATGATATATATAGTGTGTGTGTGTAATGATATATATATAGTGTGTGTGTGTGTGTAATGATATATATAGTGTGTGTGTGTGTGTAATGATATATATAGTGTGTGTGTGTGTGTAATGATATATATATAGTGTGTGTGTGTGTGTAATGATATATAGTGTGTGTGTGTAATGATATATATATAGTGTGTGTGTGTGTGTAATGATATATATAGTGTGTGTGTGTGTGTAATGATATATAGTGTGTGTGTGTAATGATATATATTGTGTGTGTGTAATGAGATATATATTGTGTGTGTGTAATGATATATATATTGTGTGTGTGTGTAATGATATATATTGTGTGTGTGTGTAATGATATATATTGTGTGTGTGTGTAATGATATATATATTGTGTGTGTGTGTAATGATATATATAGTGTGTGTGTGTAATGATATATATATAGTGTGTGTGTGTGTAATGATATATATAGTGTGTGTGTGTGTAATGATATATATAGTGTGTGTGTGTGTAATGATATATATAGTGTGTGTGTGTGTGTAATGATATATATAGTGTGTGTGTGTAATGATATATATAGTGTGTGTGTGTAATGATATATATAGTGTGTGTGTGTGTGTGTAATGATATATATAGTGTGTGTGTGTAATGATATATATAGTGTGTGTGTGTGTAATGATATATATAGTGTGTGTGTAATGATATATATATAGTGTGTGTGTGTGTGTAATGATATATATAGTGTGTGTGTGTGTAATGACATATATAGTGTGTGTGTGTGTGTAATGATATATATAGTGTGTGTGTGTGTAATGATATATATATATTTTGTGTGTGTGTGTGTGTAATGATAGATATATATTTTGTGTGTGTGTTTGTGTAATGATAGATATATATTTTGTGTGTGTGTGTGTGTGTAATGATAGATATATATTTTGTGTGTGTGTGTGTGTAATGATAGATATATATAGTGTGTGTGTGTGTGTAATGATAGATATATATATATTGTGTGTGTGTGTGTGTAATGATAGATATATATATAGTGTGTGTGTGTGTAATGATAGATATATAGTGTGTGTGTGTGTGTAATGATAGATATATATATAGTGTGTGTGTGTGTGTAATGATAGATATATATAGTGTGTGTGTAATGATAGATATATATAGTGTGTGTGTGTGTGTAATGATAGATATATATAGTGTGTGTGTGTGTAATGATAGATATATATAGTGTGTGTGTGTGTGTGTAATGATAGATATATATAGTGTGTGTGTGTGTAATGATAGATATATATAGTGTGTGTGTGTGTAATGATAGATATATATAGTGTGTGTGTGTGTGTAATGATAGATATATATAGTGTGTGTGTGTGTAATGATAGATAGATATATAGTGTGTGTGTGTGTGTAATGATAGATATATATATAGTGTGTGTGTGTGTAATGTATATAGATATATATGTGTGTGTGTGTGTGTAATGATATAGATATATATAGTGTGTGTGTGTAATGATATAGATATATATAGTGTGTGTGTGTAATGATATAGATATATATAGTGTGGTGTGTGTGTGTAATGTGTGTGTGTGTGTGTAATGATATAGATATATATAGTGTGTTGTGTGTGTAATGATATAGATATATATAGTGTGTGTGTGTGTGTGTGTAATGATATAGATATATATAGTGTGTGTGTGTGTGTAATGATATAGATATATATTGTGTGTGTGTGTGTGTAATGTATAGTTGTGTGTGTGTGTAATGATATATATAGTGTTTGTGTGTGTGTAATGATATATATAGTGTGTGTGTGTGTGTAATGATATATATAGTGTGTGTGTGTGTAATGATATATATATATGTGTGTGTGTGTGTAATGATATATATAGTGTGTGTGTGTGTGTAATTTATATTATAGTGTGTGTGTGTATGTAATGATATATATATAGTGTGTGTGTGTGTAATGTATATATATATAGTGTGTGTGTGTGTGTTGTAATGATATATATATATTGTGTGTGTGTGTATGATATATATAGTGTGTGTGTGTAATGATATATATATAGTGTGTGTGTAATGATATATATAGTGTGTGTGTAATGATATATATAGTGTGTGTGTGTGTGTGTGTAATGATATATATAGTGTGTGTGTGTGTGTAATGATATATATTGTGTGTGTGTGTAATTATATATATTGTGTGTGTGTGTAATGATATATATTGTGTGTGTGTAAATGATATATATATTGTGTGTGTGTAATGATATATATATAGTGTGTGTGTGTAATGATATATATATATAGTGTGTGTGTGTAATGTATATATAGTGTGTGTGTGTGTAATGATATATATATAGTGTGTGTGTGTGTAATGATATATATATAGTGTGTGTGTGTGTTGATAGATATATATATATAGTGTGTGTGTGTGTGTAATGATAGATATATATAGTGTGTGTGTGTGTGTGTATGATAGATATATATAGTGTGTGTGTGTGTAATGATAGATATATATAGTGTGTGTGTGTGTAATGATAGATATATATATAGTGTGT